>NC_138779.1:19202427-19437242 GCF_965119305.1 Pelophylax lessonae | reverse complement strand
GATACATATATATCGTTAATTTGGGATTATTAGCACAGTGGGGTGTTTGCATTTATTAGGATTTTATGTTTTATAATACTTCATTCACATTCCCTCTGTTCTCAGCTGCATGAGACTGGGGAGGAGAAGCTGCAGCACATTGAGCTTCCAGTCAAGGGCTGTGCAAGGGTGGGGGTTTCAGGACAAGTCTGATCATTGGAGGAGAGCAGGCTAAGTTCCCAGCACAGCTAGCGAACTGACCATGCTGTGTTCTCTTGCTTAGTGTGGTCAGCTTTTAATAGGAAAGCAGAGGGACTGGCAGGAACACCAGGGATTTCTAATAAAGGCAGCAATACAAAGCGAACAGGAGACTTCCTCATACAAGAACGTGGGACAGCAGCCACATATCAGGAATAGGAAGTGCTCGGGTGACAAACGCTTTAAAGTGTTGCAAAACCCACAACAATAAATATATATCTATATTTGCAGTAAAGCATGCTTGTTATACTCACTGTGGAACCTAAGTGGTTAATCCTCTGCACTGTGTATAAAGGCTGTTTGATCCTCCTGTCTTCTCTGATCCTCCCCTTCTTCTACTGTCCCCAATCCATCTCCTGATAGAACCGAGTCTTGGGGGGCACGCTGCGCATGCTCAGTTTGGTGTGTATTGCTAGACAGTTTATTTTTTTTTTTTTGGGAGAGTGCATGTGATCAGCACTGTCCAGACAGAGGGTCAGGGGCCCTGCAGCCTCCATAGGACAGTCAGCGGAGACAGAGGGTTAGGGGCCCTGCAGCTTCATAGGACAGTCAGAGGAGACAGAGGGTCAGGGGCCCTGCAGCCTCATAGGACAGTCGGAGGGTCAGGGGCCCTGCAGCCTCATAGGACAGTCGGAGGGTCAGGGGCCCTGCAGCCTCATAGGACAGTCGGAGGGTCAGGGGCCCTGCAGCCTCATAGGACAGTCGGAGGGTCAGGGGCCCTGCAGCCTCATAGGACAGTCGGAGGGTCAGGGGCCCTGCAGCCTCATAGGACAGTCGGAGGGTCAGGGGCCCTGCAGCCTCATAGGACAGTCGGAGGGTCAGGGGCCCTGCAGCCTCATAGGACAGTCGGAGGGTCAGGGGCCCTGCAGCCTCATAGGACAGTCGGAGGGTCAGGGGCCCTGCAGCCTCATAGGACAGTCGGAGGGTCAGGGGCCCTGCAGCCTCATAGGACAGTCGGAGGGTCAGGGGCCCTGCAGCCTCATAGGACAGTCGGAGGGTCAGGGGCCCTGCAGCCTCATAGGACAGTCGGAGGGTCAGGGGCCCTGCAGCCTCATAGGACAGTCGGAGGGTCAGGGGCCCTGCAGCCTCATAGGACAGTCGGAGGGTCAGGGGCCCTGCAGCCTCATAGGACAGTCGGAGGGTCAGGGGCCCTGCAGCCTCATAGGACAGTCGGAGGGTCAGGGGCCCTGCAGCCTCATAGGACAGTCGGAGGGTCAGGGGCCCTGCAGCCTCATAGGACAGTCGGAGGGTCAGGGGCCCTGCAGCCTCATAGGACAGTCGGAGGGTCAGGGGCCCTGCAGCCTCATAGGACAGTCGGAGGGTCAGGGGCCCTGCAGCCTCATAGGACAGTCCGAGGGTCAGGGGCCCTGCAGCCTCATAGGACAGTCCGAGGGTCAGGGGCCCTGCAGCCTCATAGGACAGTCCGAGGGTCAGGGGCCCTGCAGCCTCATAGGACAGTCCGAGGGTCAGGGGCCCTGCAGCCTCATAGGACAGTCCGAGGGTCAGGGGCCCTGCAGCCTCATAGGACAGTCCGAGGGTCAGGGGCCCTGCAGCCTCATAGGACAGTCCGAGGGTCAGGGGCCCTGCAGCCTCATAGGACAGTCCGAGGGTCAGGGGCCCTGCAGCCTCATAGGACAGTCCGAGGGCCAGGGGCCCTGCAGCCTCATAGGACAGTCCGAGGGTCAGGGGCCCTGCAGCCTCATAGGACAGTCAGAGGAGACAGGGGGTCAGGGGCCATGCAGCCTCATAGGACAGTCAGAGGAGACAGAGGGTCAGGGGCCCTGCAGCTTCATAGGACAGTCAGAGGAGACCGAGGGTCAGGAGTCCTGCAGCCTCATAGGACAGTCAGAGGAGAATGAAAACTCCTCCTACAAGCTTTACCGAGACACTAATATAAGTCACAAGACTGCTATATATTGCTGATGGGAAAAGGTATTTAGAAGTTTATATTTACTAAAACTATTGTATTTCCATGTTCTGTGTACTGTGGGATACCAGAAATGGTGACTGCAGGCTCCTGGGGAGACCAGATATAGTGACTGCAGGCTCCTGGGGAGACCAGATATAGTGACTGCAGGCTCCTGGGGAGACCAGATATAGTGAGTGCAGGCTGCTGGGGAGACCAGATATAGTGACTGCAGGCTCCTGGGGAGACCAGATATAGTGACTGCAGGCTCCTGGGGAGACCAGATATAGTGACTGCAGGCTCCTGGGGAGACCAGATATAGTGACTGCAGGCTCCTGGGGAGATCAGATATAGTGACTGCAGGCTCCTGGGGAGATCAGATATAGTGACTGCAGGCTCCTGGGGAGATCAGATATAGTGACTGCAGAGTCCTGGGGGAGAGCAGATATAGTGACTGCAGAGTCCTGGGGAGACCAGATATAGTGACTGCAGAGTCCTGGGGAGACCAGATATAGTGACTGCAGAGTCCTGGGGAGACCAGATATAGTGACTGCAGAGTCCTGGGGAGATCAGATATAGTGACTGCAGGCTCCTGGGGAGACCAGATATAGTGACTGCAGGCTCCTGGGGAGACCAGATATAGTGACTGCAGGCTGCTGGGGAGACCAGATATAGTGACTGCAGGCTCCTGGGGAGACCAGATATAGTGACTGCAGGCTCCTGGGGAGACCAGATATAGTGACTGCAGGCTCCTGGGGAGACCAGATATAGTGACTGCAGGCTCCTGGGGAGATCAGATATAGTGACTGCAGGCTCCTGGGGAGATCAGATATAGTGACTGCAGGCTCCTGGGGAGATCAGATATAGTGACTGCAGAGTCCTGGGGGAGAGCAGATATAGTGACTGCAGAGTCCTGGGGAGACCAGATATAGTGACTGCAGAGTCCTGGGGAGATCAGATATAGTGACTGCAGGCTCCTGGGGAGACCAGATATAGTGACTGCAGGCTCCTGGGGAGACCAGATATAGTGACTGCAGGCTCCTGGGGAGACCAGATATAGTGAGTGCAGGCTGCTGGGGAGACCAGATATAGTGAGTGCAGGCTGCTGGGGAGACCAGATATAGTGACTGCAGGCTCCTGGGGAGACCAGATATAGTGACTGCAGGCTCCTGGGGAGACCAGATATAGTGACTGCAGGCTCCTGGGGAGACCAGATATAGTGACTGCAGGCTCCTGGGGAGATCAGATATAGTGACTGCAGGCTCCTGGGGAGATCAGATATAGTGACTGCAGAGTCCTGGGGGAGAGCAGATATAGTGACTGCAGAGTCCTGGGGAGACCAGATATAGTGACTGCAGAGTCCTGGGGAGATCAGATATAGTGACTGCAGGCTCCTGGGGAGATCAGATATAGTGACTGCAGGCTCCTGGGGAGATCAGATATAGTGACTGCAGGGTTCTGACCTTCTGAGCTTTCATTGCAGGAGCCAGCGCGGCTTCTGTATCATGTGACCGCTGTCATTGGCTCCCATATTTCAAACTGACCATGCTAGGCATCCCTCCCAGTGTGGTCAGTTTTCTGGTTGTACTGGGCGCACAGCCTGCCTATCTTCCAATGGTCAGACTTGTGCTGACATATCCCCCCCCCCCCCCCCCCCCATCCACCAGAGCCATTCACTGGGAGGATCAGTGTACTGAGGTGTGTCAGAACAAGTCTGACCATTGGAGGACAGGCAGGAAGAAAACTGACCACGCTGGAAAGGAAGAGCTTCTATGCCTAGTGTGGTCGGTTTAAAATAGGAAAGCAAGGGAACTGGCGGGATCCCCAGGTGTGTCACACAAAGGAAGCAATACAAAGGAAGCAATACAAAGAGAACAGAAGACTTTCCTTTCCAGGGAAGGGGCTAGCACCAGGGGAGATCAAATGGTTAAATGTGAGCCTAGGGGGGTGTTTTCTAACTGTGATGGGGATTGCTGAATGAACAGAGTGACCTTGGATCCTAACAGTCCTGTGATGAGGTGTCTGCATACGTTTTCTTTATCCTGAGCAGAAAGGGGATTTCCTTTTCCTTTCATCTGGTGATCCTACCAGCAGGACTGGGACAAGGGGTGGGCAGGAGGGGAGGCTGCCCCGGGTTATTGCAGTGATGGGGGGGCGCTCTAACCCTAAGGTAAGGAGGAGGCACAGTTTGGCATATTTGCCCTGGGCACTGGATGACCTTGTCCTGGCACTGCCTGCCAGGAGAGCACTTCCCTGTTGTAGGGTGACAACGCTCACTTATTACACTGTATCTATGGAGGATCAGTGTCGTCACCCAACATGTGGTATGCAGACTCCTCCCCCCTCCAACTGTCATTTCTTGTACTGGAGAAGCGGATGAGGACACCACACTCTGATATTAAAGAAAACAAGAATCCTTTTATTAGGATAAACATTGCATTCCAATAATCGCTTCACTCCAAACAGGTGAAAAAGTATAAATGATGTCACATATTTGGCGCTGACACATAGAGTACTTACATACAGTCCGTCCTCTGATTGGGGGGAGGGGCACAATGCTTTCTACACACAGACACCGAACGTTTTCTGTCCCTCCGATGGAGCGCCATCGTCTGGTGAGCGCCCGGAATGTCTCTGATTGGTGTCTTATAAGTGGAAATGTTCTCTTGTGGAATGTGCATTAAAGGTCAGCACAATTATTTTAATTAGATTTATTTTATAGATTATAATAAAGAAGTGGCTTGCCTGGCACACTCCATGAGGGGGCGGGGCACACTCCATGAGGGGGACGGGGCACACTCCATGAGGGGGACTGGGCACACTCCATGAGGGGGACGGGGCACACTCCACGAGGGGGTGCACACTGCATGAGGGGGCAGGGCACACTGCATGAGGGGAGGGCACACAATTGGGGAGCGGAGCACACTCAATGGGGGGCACACTCCATGAGGGGAGGGCACACTCCATGGGGGCGGGGCACACTGCATGAGGGGAGGGCACAAAATTAGGGAGCAGGGCACACTCCATGGGGGCGGGGAACACTGCATGAGGGGAGGGCACACAATTAGGGAGCGGCGCACACTCCATGAGGGAAGGGCACACTCCATGGGGGCGGGGAACACTGCATGAGGGGAGGGCACACAATTGGGGAGCGGCGCACACTCCATGAGGGAAGGGCACACTCCATGGGGGCGGGGAACACTGCATGAGGGGAGGGCACACAATTAGGGAGCGGCGCACACTCCATGAGGGGAGGGCACACAATTAGGGAGCGGCGCACACTCCATGGGGGCGGGGAACACTGCATGAGGGGAGGGCACACAATTAGGGAGCGGCGCAAACTCAATGGGGGGGCACACTCCATGAGGGGAGGGCACACTCCATGGGGGCAGGGCACACTGCATGAGGGGAGGGCACACAATTAGGGAACGGCGCACACTCCATGAGGGAAGGGCACACTCCATAGGGGGGGGCACACTCCATGAGGGGGGGGGCACACTCAAGGAGGGAGCGAGGCACAATCCATGAGGGGAGGGCACACTCCATGGGGGCGGGGCACACTGCATGAGGGGAGGGCACACAATTGGGGAGCGGCGCAAACTCAATGGGGGGGCACACTCCATGAGGGGAGGGCACACTCCATGGGGGCAGGGCACACTGCATGAGGGGAGGGCACACAATTAGGGAGCGGCGCACACTCCATGAGGGAAGGGCACACTCCATAGGGGAGGGCACACAATTAGGGAGCGGCGCACACTCCATGAGGGGAAGGCACACTCAAGTAGGGAGCGGGGCACAATCCATGAGGGGAGGGCACACTCCATGGGGGCGGAGCACACTGCATGAGGGGAGGGCACACAATTGGGGAGCGGCGCAAACTCAATGGGGGGGCACACTCCATGAGGGAAGGGCACACACCATAGGGGAGGGCACACAATTAGGGAGCGGCGCACACTCCATGAGGGGGGGGCACACTCCATGAGGGGAAGGCACACTCAAGTAGGGAGCGGGGCACACTCCATGGGGGCAGGGCACACTGCATGAGGGGAGGGCACACAATTGGGGAGCGGCGCACACTCCATGAGGGGAGGGCACACTCCATGGGGCGGGGCACACTGCATGAGGGGCGGTGCACATTCAATGAGGGGGGGGACACTCCATGAGCGGGGGTAATGTTATATGTCCTATCTGCATGCTCTGCTTTTCCTAATGTCCAGCTAAACTTTCGGTTTGGCTCCATTCACACTTGTGTGACCTGCCATGCGATATTGGACACTAAAGTCACATGACAAGTTGCACCCCATGTTTTTTTAAGGACAACTGTTCAAATATGTGCGACTTACAGTTGCAGTGACTTTAACCACTTCTGGACCGGAAGATTTTATCCCTTCATGACCAGGCCATATTTTGCAATTTGGCACTGCGCTACTTTAACTGACAATTGCGCGGTCATGTGACGCTGTACCCAAATACAATTGATGTCCCTTTTTTTCCCCACAAATAGAACTTTATTTTGGTGGTATTTGATCACCTGGGCGATTTTTATTTTTGCGCTATAAACAAAAAAAGAGCAACAATTCTGAAAAAAAAAAATATTTTTCACTTTCTGCTATATAACATTCCCAATAAAAAAATGTAAAAATCATCTTTTTTAACATTTTAGGCCAATACATATTTTTGGTAAAAAAAAAAAAATCTCATAAACGTATTTTAATTGGTTTGCGCAAAAGTTATCGCGTCTACAAACTAGGGGAAAGATTTGTAATTTTTATTTTATTTGTTTTACTAGTAATGGCGGCGATCTGCAATTTTTAGTGGGGCTGCGACATTGCGGAGGACAGATTGGACCCCTAACTGACATTTTTGACACTTTTGGGGGGACCAGTGACATTAACTAAAAATATACACTGTTACTGTAATAATGACACTGGCAGGGAAGGGGTTAACACCAGGGGTGATCAAAGGGTTAAATGTGAGCCTAGGGGAGTGATTCTAACTGTATGGGGGAGGGACTTGTGAAATGACCATAGAGACCTGTGATCCTATTTAGAAGGATTACAAGCGCTGTGATCATTTCAGAGAGAAGAACGATCAGCTGTGTTTACAACAGCTGCCCGTTCTTCTTTTTCAGTGGGGGCGATCAAAGGGTTAAATGTGAGCCTAGGGGAGTGATTTCTAACTGTGGGGGATGGGCTTATGGAATCAACACAGAGACCTGTGATCCTAAATAGAAGGAACACAGGTGTGCGGAGATGATTCCTGAGAGAACAGGGGGATCTATTGTTGCTGGTGGGGGATATTTTGCTTTGGGGTTCTTATGCTGTTTGGGGGGGGGGGCTATCCTATAAAGGATAGGGGGGTTTCATTCCGCTTTATGGCGGTCAGCAGGTCCGCCTCTACAAATTCAGCAGTGCCTAAAAAATAGAAAGCAACTGAGCATGTGCAGAGCGGGGTGAGATGGCGTAATACTGGATTTTATACAGTATATGCACTTATTTTTAATGTTTTACCCAGCTAGACCTGCAAAAAGGGGGGGGGGGCGGTCTGCGGTCATCTAGCAGGACTTAATTTTCTGACTAAAGTTTCACTATATAAAGTTTTATTATATACTTTTTTTGTATCAATTTTCATGGCAATTGTAAAAAAAAAAAAACAATGAAATTACATAAAATGTGTGAAGTCTATGTGCCTAAAGTCCACATTCTAAACGTATCTACAATCTTTGCCTAACTTTTGGGACGTGGCACTGATTACCCCATTGTACTCCCCATACCACCCTGTGGAGACAACCCATTTTTTCAATACTCTTCTTCACCGATATGAAACTCGGAAACAAAGCAACAGTGAAACTCCTACATCAGAGATCCTCAAACTACGGCCCCCCAGCGGTTACGAAACTACACATCCCATTGTAAAACTCTGACATTCTCAGACATGGACTGGGCATGATGGGAATGGTAGTTCCTGAACAACTGGAGGGCCGTAGTTTGAAGACCCTTGCTCTACATCACTTGAACTCTTGGTGGCGCCCAGTTTTTCCCCCCACCAACTTGGACAGAGCAGAGTCTGACATACAGCAAATATTTGACTTCCAAACATCTTCTGGTCTCCGGCAGTTGGCTGTGCTCTTCAGTAGAAAGCCTGGCAATAAATCTGAGGACGTCAAATGCAGAGCGGGCTCCATGTCCATTGTTGTGACGGCACAAATCACAATGAGATTTGTTTAGAGGACGGGGGGCCAAGCACGGGCAGGCATAGTAAATAATCCCTCAGGCTTGGAATTCTATTTGGAAAAGTCTTATTGTACAACGCACGTGGCCTCCAGATAGGTACGGCCCTTTGGCTGGAGTTTCAAAGAGCGTTCAGTCTTGTAAAGTTTCTGACATAAATAGACATTTAACTGTTGTTTTTTTCCTTGAATAAGACTTAACAAGTTTAAAATAGTGTGACATATGAAGACCAAGTCGTACCGACGCCAAGAACATCCCTTGGTTGCGTTCATCTAGCTTGGAGCTTCCAGATAGTCATGTGGTGAGGCTTTCAAGATATTAGTTGGGCTTACGAAGTTCCAGCATGGAATAGAAGGTCCTCCTGCTTACTGTAGCACTTTAACCCAAGACAACCCCACTTGCACTTTAAATTTTTATCTCCGGACTTTTAAGATAATCCATCTTCACTTCCATTGAAGCATCAGAAACTGAATTCTCAAGAGATCAAGCGCTGAATTCCGGTTTGTGTCATTGGTCATCACTCAACAATGCTTATGGGATGTCCCATCTGGTCCTTTCGACTCGGACCTTCAAGTTCAATTAACACAAGTTATCTTTCGCTCTTGGCGTCCTTTAGAAAATAAGTTCTTAGTCGTCTGTTTCCTTTACAGGTCAAATAGCGGTCGTACAGTGGCTTGTCATGATTTATATTCCTAAGAAAAAAAATAATTGTCTATGGCTTTTGCTTACTTGAATGTATTAAATATCTAACCGAGGACTCGTGTGGAGGTCGAGGTGGTGCATCTGGAAGAGATAGAAAACAGGGATGCTGATTGTGCCTTGGGACAGCAAATGGTGGGGGGTGGAGGGGGGGGATCAGGGGTGGAGGGGGGGGGGGTTTATATTGCTTTTTGTAGAGCTGAAATAACTTAGTAGACAGGTTTACAGGCTTGGGCTATAGCTAGTAGAGGTTCTCACTTACTTAGAAGTGCTTGGAGTTGCTTCGACATAAGCTGCGGTGGGCCTCCTGCAAATGAGCACAGACAGTTAAAGTGCGGTTATTACCAAGTTAACAAGCAGAATTAGTGAGAAGGCTAAGACATTTCTGGTGCCATTTTGTAGAACATCTCTGTGATTCCCCCCCCCCGTTTCCCCATGTTTTATCCCTTTAAACCATGGTGCTATTTTGTAGAACATCTCTGAGATCACCCCCGTTTCCCCACGTTTTATCCATTTTTAAACCGTGGTGCTATTTTGTAGAACATCTCTGTGATCACCCCCGTTTCCCCATGTTTTATCCCTTTAAACCATGGTGCTATTTTGTAGAACATCTTTGAGATCACCCCCGTTTCCCCATGTTTTATCCATTTAAACCATGGTGCCATTTTGTAGAACATCTCTGAGATCCCCCCCGTTTCCCCACGTTTTATCCATTTAAACCATGGTGCCATTTTGTAGAACATCTCTGAGATCACCCCCGTTTCCCCATGTTTTATCCCTTTTTTGTAAAACATCTCTGAGATCACCCCCGTTTCCCCATGTTTTATCCCTTTAAACCATGGTGCCATTTTGTAGAACATCTCTGAGATCCCCCCCGTTTCCCCATGTTTTATCCCTTTAAACCATGGTGCTATTTTGTAGAACATCTCTGAGACCCCCCCCCGTTTCCCCATGTTTTATCCCTTTAAACCATGGTGCTATTTTGTAGAACATCTCTGAGATCCCCCCCCCGTTTCCCCATGTTTTATCCCTTTAAATCATGGTGCCATTTTGTAGAACATCTCTGAGATCACCCCCGTTTCTCCATGTTTTATCCCTTTAAACCATGGTGCTATTTTGTAGAATATCTCTGAGATCCCCCCCGTTTCCCCATGTTTTATCCCTTTAAACCATGGTGCTATTTTGTAGAACATCTCTGAGATCCCCCCCGTTTCTCCATGTTTTATCCCTTTAAATCATGGTGCCATTTTGTAGAACATCTCTGAGATCCCCCATGTTTTATCCCTTTAAACCACGGTGCCATTTTGTAGAACATCTCTGAGATCACCCCCGTTTCCCCATGTTTTATCCCTTCTTAAACCATTGTGCCATTTTGTAGAACATCTCTGAGATCACCCCCGTTTCCCCATGTTTTATCCCTTTAAACCATGGTGCCATTTTGTAGAACATCTCTGTTATCACCCCCGTTTCCTCATGTTTTATCCCTTTAAACCATGGTGCCATTTTGTAGAACATCTCTGTGATCACCCCCGTTTCCCCATGTTTTATCCCTTTAAACATGGTGCTATTTTGTAGAACATCTCTGAGATCACCCCCGTTTCCCCATGTTTTATCCCTTTAAACCATGGTGCCATTTTGTAGAACATCTCTGAGATCACCCCCGTTTCCCCATGTTTTATCCCTTTTTTGTAAAACATCTCTGAGATCACCCCCGTTTCCCCATGTTTTATCCCTTTAAACCATGGTGCCATTTTGTAGAACATCTCTGAGATCCCCCCCGTTTCCCCATGTTTTATCCCTTTAAACCATGGTGCTATTTTGTAGAACATCTCTGAGACCCCCCCCGTTTCCCCATGTTTTATCCCTTTAAACCATGGTGCTATTTTGTAGAACATCTCTGAGATCCCCCCCCCGTTTCCCCATGTTTTATCCCTTTAAATCATGGTGCCATTTTGTAGAACATCTCTGAGATCACCCCCGTTTCTCCATGTTTTATCCCTTTAAACCATGGTGCTATTTTGTAGAATATCTCTGAGATCCCCCCCGTTTCCCCATGTTTTATCCCTTTAAACCATGGTGCTATTTTGTAGAACATCTCTGAGATCCCCCCCGTTTCTCCATGTTTTATCCCTTTAAATCATGGTGCCATTTTGTAGAACATCTCTGAGATCCCCCATGTTTTATCCCTTTAAACCACGGTGCCATTTTGTAGAACATCTCTGAGATCACCCCCGTTTCCCCATGTTTTATCCCTTCTTAAACCATTGTGCCATTTTGTAGAACATCTCTGAGATCACCCCCGTTTCCCCATGTTTTATCCCTTTAAACCATGGTGCCATTTTGTAGAACATCTCTGTTATCACCCCCGTTTCCTCATGTTTTATCCCTTTAAACCATGGTGCCATTTTGTAGAACATCTCTGTGATCACCCCCGTTTCCCCATGTTTTATCCCTTTAAACATGGTGCTATTTTGTAGAACATCTCTGAGATCACCCCCATTTCCCCATGTTTTATCCCTTTAAACCATGGTGCCATTTTGTAGAACATCTCTGTGATCACCCCCGTTTCCCCATGTTTTATCCCTTTAAACATGGTGCTATTTTTTAGAACATCTCTGAGATCACCCCCGTTTCCCCATGTTTTATCCCTTTAAACCAGGGATCCTCAAACTACGGCCCTCCAGTTGTTGCGGAAATACACATCCCATGAGGCATTGTAAAACTCTGACATTCACAGACATGATGGGAATTGTAGTTCCTGAACAACTGGAGGGCGACAGTTTGAAGACCCGTGCTTTAAACTTTTCACTACCAGAACCGGTTTTGCATTTATTGCAGACATTAAATCCCTAGAAAATGCGTAGTACAGTTTACATATTACATACACTATAACTCAGTGAAAGGTACATTGAGAAGACGCCCACCTCTGTGCAGATAGCACCACTGGTTGGCTCTTCCATCCCAAGAGTGTCAATGGAATTTAAATGGGAAATTGTGTGCTATGGGTAACAAGAACTCTTCATGAGACACTTTTGTACAAAATCCATTTTGTTTGCAGATATCATCGTAATGGGTTGGTAGGCTGAATAATTCAACAATGGTGGTTGGGGTTGAGGGCAAAATAATTCGGTGGTGGTGGGTTGGTGGGCAGGAGAATTCAATCACAGTGGGTTAATGGGCAGAATGATTCAATCATGGTGGTGGGTTGGTGGGCAGAAGAATTAAATCATGGTGGTGGGTTAGTGGGCAAAATGTATTAAAGCTGGTGGTGGATTAGTGAGCAGAAGAATTTAATCATGGTGGTGGGTTGGTGGGCAGAAGAATGAAATCATGGTGGTGGGTTAGTGGGCAGAAGAATTAAATCATGGTGGTGGGTTAGTGGGCAGAAGAATTCAATCATGGTGGTGGGTTGGTGGGCTGAAGAATTCAATCCTGGTGGTGGATTAGTGGGCAAAATAATTAAATCATGGTGGTGGGTTGAGCAGAAGAATTCAATCATGGTGGTGGGTTGGTGGGCAGAAGAATTCAATCATGGTGGTGGATTAGTAGGCAGAAGAATTAAATCATGGTGGTGGGTTAGTGGGCAGAAGAATTAAATCATGGTGGTGGATTAGTGGGCAGAAGAATTAAATCATGGTGGTGGGTTGGTTGGCAGAAGAATTCAATCATGGGAGTGGGTTAGTGGGCAGAAGAATTAAATCCTAGTGGTGGGGTAGTGGGCAGATTGTAAATCATGGTGGTGGGGTAGATGGGGGGAGATGTATCAAATCATGGTGGTGGGGTAGTGGGCAGATATCAAATCATGGTGGTGGGGTAGTGGGTAAAAGCACTCAAACACAGTGGTGGGTTATTGGGACAGAATATAGCAGACAGAGCTCTGTACAGTATCTGGTCTCTCCGCAGTAAGATGGACCGGAAATGACTGGAATTTACCTTCTTGGCAGTTGTGGCCTATAAATCTCTGCAGACAGATGCAGCCTCCGGTCAGAGAGTTGCATTGGGAATTCCAGCCGCACTCACAGCTCAGGCTGCAGTTGGGTCCATAGTAGTTTGTTCTGCAGTCTGTGAAGAGACAAGAAAGAAGCCTCAGATGGAAGCTGCAACTGGCCTGACCCACTTACTGACCCCCTCAATGTACTGATAGGGGTGCTAGTGACCTCACTGCTCGGGGAATGGCAGCTTCCATCTGAAGCCCGCGCACAGCGCAGCCCACACACAACACACACAGCGCACTGCACGGTTCACCATTCCTCCCATAAACCTGTGCTCTATGTATTGGAGCGGTGCTGGAAATAGGCGCCATCAGAGCCCCAACACATCTGCTGGTAACATTTCATATCTGAACTAAATAATACATTTTGTATGAAAAGGATGTAAAATGTGTTGAGATTTATTTGTATAAATATTTCTGTTTTTATGAAAAAATTAATAAATATATATATATATACACACATACACTGCTCAAATAAATAAAGGAAAACTTTAAAAACACATCAGATCTCAATGGGGAAAGAATCTCATGCTGGATATCTATATTGGTATGGACTGGGGAATGTGTTAGGATCTATACTGGTATGGACTGGGTAATGTGTTAGGATCTATACTGGTATGGGACTGGGTAATGTGTTAGGATCTATACTGGTATGGGACTGGGTAATGTGTTAGGAAGTAAAGGATGCCACATCATTTGATGGAAATGAAAATTATCACCCTACAGAGGGCTGAATTCAAAGGCCCCCAAAAATCAAAGTGAAAAAATGATGCAGCAGGCATGAAGCCTCATGCTACCAGTAGTGGCACTGACCCTAGCCAAATTCAAGGACCATTTTGAATTGCTGCAATGAAATTTTATCAAAATGGACTATCCTGCTGCATCATTTTTTTCACTTTCCATCAAATGATGTGGCATCCTTTCCTTCCTAACACATTACCCAGTCCATACCAGTATAGATCCTAACACATTACCCAGTCCATACCAGTATAGATCCTTACACATTATCCAGTCCATACCAGTATAGATCCTTACACATTACCCAGTCCATACCAGTATAGATCCTAACACATTACCCAGTCCATACCAGTATAGATCCTTACACATTATCCAGTCCATACCAGTATAGATCCTAACACATTACCCAGTCCATACCAGTATAGATCCTAACACATTACCCAGTCCATACCAGTATAGAACCTAACACATTACCCAGTCCATACCAGTATTCAGACCCCCTTAAATTTTTCACTCTTTGTTATATTGCAGCCATTTGCTAAAATCATTTAAGTTCATTCTTCTTCCTCATGAATGTACACATAGCACCCCATACTGACAGAAAAACACAGAATTGTTGACATTGTTGCAGATTTATTAAAAAAGAAAAACTGAAATATCACATGGTCCTAAGTATTCAGACCCTTTGCTGTGACACTCATATATTTAACTCAGGTGCTTTCCATTTCTTCTGATCATCCTTGAGATGGTTCTACACCTTCATTTGAGTCCAGCTGTGTTTGATTATACTGATTGGACTTGATTAGGAAAGCCACACACCTGTCTATATAAGACCTTCCAGATCACAATGCATGTCAGAGCAAATGAGAATCATGAGGTCAAAGGAACTGCCTGAAGAGCTCAGAGACAGAATTGTGGCAAGGCACAGATCTGGCCAAGGTTACAAAAAGATTTCTGCTGCACTTAAGGTTCCTAAGAGCACAGTGGCCTCCATAATCCTCAAATGGAAGACGTTTGGGACGACCAGAACCCTTCCTAGAGCTGGCCGTCCGGCCAAACTGAGCTATCAGGGGAGAAGAGCCTTGGTGAGAGAGGTAAAGAAGAACCCAAAGATCACTGTGGCTGAGCTCCAGAGATGCAGTCAGGAGATGGGAGAAAGTTGTAGAAAGTCAACCATCACTGCAGCCCTCCACCAGTCGGGGCTTTATGGCAGAGTGGCCCGACGGAAGCCTCTCCTCAGTGTAAGACACATGAAAGCCCGCATGGAGTTTGCTAAAAAAACACCTGAAGGACTCCAAGATGGTGAGAAATAAGATTCTCTGGTCTGATGAGACCAAAATAGAACTTTTTGGCCTTAATTCTAAGCGGTATGTGTGGAGAAAACCAGGCACTGCGCATCACCTGTCCAATACAGTCCCAACAGTGAAGCATGGTGGTGGCAGCATCATGCTGTGGGGGTGTTTTTCAGCTGCAGGGACAGGACGACTGGTTGCAATCGAGGGAAAGATGAATGCGGCCAAGTACAGGGATATCCTGGACAAAAACCTTCTCCAGAGTGCTCTGGACCTCAGACTGGGCCGAAGGTTTACCTTCCAACCAGACAATGACCCTAAGCACACAGCTAAAATAACGAAGGAGTGGCTTCATAACAACTCCGTGACTGTTCTTGAATGTCCCAGCCAGAGCCCTGACTTAAACCCAATTGAGCATCTCTGGAGAGACCTAAAAATGGCTGTCCACCAACGTTCACCATCCAACCTGACAGAACTGGAGAGGATCTGCAAGGAGGAATGGCAGAGGATCCCCAAATCCAGGTGTGAAAGACTTGTTGCATCTTTCCCAAAAAGACTCCTGGCTGTATTAGATCAAAAGGGGGCTTCTACTAAATACCGAGCAAAGGGTCTGAATACTTAGGACCATGTGATATTTCAGTTTTTCTTTTTTAATAAATCTGCAACAATGTCAACAATTCTGTGTTTTTCTGTCAGTATGGGGTGCTATGTGTACATTCATGAGGAAGAAGAATGAACTTAAATGATTTTAGCAAATGGCTGCAATATAACAAAGAGTGAAAAATTTAAGGGGGTCTGAATACTTTCCGTACCCACTGTAGATCCTTACACATTATCCAGTCCATACCAGTATAGATACTTAGCATGAGATCTGATGTGTTTTCAAAGTGCTCCTTTAATTTTTTGGAGCAGTGTATATATATATATATATATACATATGTGTGTGTGTGTGTGTGTGTGTGTGTGTGTATATATATATATATATATATATATATATATATATACACACATACATACATACATACATACATACATACATACATACATACATACACACACATTGCATTTTAGTTTGGATTGGGGTCATGCTGCAGTATATAATTGTAGGTATAAAAGAATGATATACATATTTTATTATTATGGTTAAAATTGTTAATATATACAAAATTAAATAATAATCATAATAATACAATATCGACACACCATATATACACAGTATTGTTGCATCTTAGTTTGGATGGGGTTGTGGTGGAGTATATATATATATATATATATATATATATATATATATATATGGGGTCGTGGTGCAGTGTGTGTATATATATATATATATATATATATATATATATATATATATATATATATATATATGGGGTCGTGGTGCAGTGTATATATATATATATATATATATATATATATATATATAGGGTCATGGTGCAGTGTGTATATATATATATATATATATATATATATATATGGGGTCATGGTGCAGTGTGATATATAGTGTCATGGTGCACAGTGTATATGTATATATATATATATATAGCTGGTGTCATGGTGCAGTATATACAGTATATATATATATATATATATATATAAACAGTGCAGGTCACCTATATCACAGGTTGCTCCGGTCCTCCCCGGGGGACATATACAGGTTCCGCTCACTGGATCGCACGGTCCATTCCCCTCACACTGGCACAGCTTCTCGCAGTTTTCTCCGTATGTTCCCGGCTCACAAACTGCAATTACAGAAGAAGAAGTTGCCTTTAGTGTAGAAAGTGGTGGAAGATGTAAGGCTGAGGTTTATGATTGCTGAACTCCGGTATGATCTGTATGGGACGGTTCTGCTGCTCCAGCCTGGCACAATGTACATATAACCAGCTCATATCTATCTAGCAGGCGGCCAGGGATGCTGACCATTAGCGCTACTACAGTGGTAGACACAAGCTGCTTCTGAGTCCGTTAGCAGCTTCCCTTCTGCACACTGACCACAGGGGGGCGCTCGATCCTCACTGCTGCCATTCATAGACTGCTTTGTATTTTTTTTTTTTTTTCCAGGGCATTCTGTGGTTGGAGGAGGGGGGAGTGTTTGAAGTCACTGCCCGTCCTCTCCAATCACAGAATTTCTTGCATTCACTCAGAAAATATAAGGCGTTCTGTAAATGGTGGCAATGCCAAGCTAGCGCCCCCCTGTAGTCAGCATGCAATGGGGCAGCCGTGTGTAATGGACTATTTCCTCTCCAGGTTGAATGTTCCTTCGTAAGAATAGACTAAATCAGGAGAATACCATTGTACTGCAACCTCCCCCCAAAGAACAAATATCCTCCAACAGCAACAATAGATCCCCCTAGTAATGATAGACTCCCCCAGCAATAATATGCAGCCCATCGGCAACTATAGATCCCCCAACAGCAATAACAGACCCCTATCAGCTAAACTAGACCCCCCAACCATAATATATCACTTCCCAGCAACTAAAGATCCCCCTGCAACAATAGACAACCTCAGGATTAATATACCGCCTACTGGCAACAATGGATCCCCAAAAGCAACAATAGACCCCTATCGGTAACAACAGACCCCCAAGAAATCAAATATGTTCCCCAGCAACAGCAGATTCCACCAGCAACAATAGACCCCCCCCCCCCACAGGCAAAAATAGATTCCCCACCAGCAACAGCAGACCCTTGAACAATAGACCTCCCCCAAAACAGGAGTCCCCCCCAGCAACAATAGATCCCCTCACAACAAAACAAAGCCCACCGACAATAGATCCTCATCAGCAACAATAGACCCCCCCCCCATGTAACAAAATACCCTCCACCAGCAACAATTGAACCCTCCAGAAATAAAATACTCTCAACCAGCAACAATAGATCACCCAGCAACAGTATACCGCCCAACAGCAACAATAGATACCCCCAGGAACAATAGACCCCCCAAGTAACCAAAAGCCCCCACCAGCAACAATAGACCACAGATCCCTCTAACACCACTAACCCCACCCCCCACCGCCCAATGACAACAGACTCCCAGCAGCCAGCATCAATAGATCCACCAGTATTCCCAATCTGCCCCTTGCCAATACATATATTGAGTGGGAGGAGCCAGAACTGCGTACCGCCCCCCCCCCCCCCCATTCCTGCATAACTGTTTGGTGATGTGTCAGGACTGACCTCTCTCACATTCTTCACCATAGAAGCCGGCCGGGCACAGACAGATGGCGGAGGCGGGGTCACACGATGCTCCATTGTCACACTGGCACCTCTCCCGGCAGTTTTCTCCATGGAATCCAGGTGGGCAAACTACAAGAATGAGTCATATGAGAATTTCCAACATCGCCTGCAATAATCATCAACATTCATCCCTACTGACCCGCCCGCCAAACCCACCTACCTACCCACCCACATACCTACAATAATCATCAACATTCATCCCTACCCACCTACCTACCTACCCACCCACCAACCCACTTACCTACCTACCTACAATAATCATCAACACTCATCCCTACCTACCCACCTACTGGCCCGCCAAGGGGAGCCAATCAACACATATCCCTACCTGACCGCCGAGGGGAGCCAATCAACACTCATCCCTACCCACCTACCTACCGGCCCGCCGGGGGGAGCCAATCACCAAAACTAATTGCCGGATTTTCTCTAATATACTGCATGTACTTCCTATATTCATAGCACTATCTTGTGGCCATAATGTATTACTTTTTTCTCTGATTGAGGTATTTGGGGGGATAAACGCATTATGGCCACTAGATGGTGCTGATGATATAGGAACTAGATTAGAGAAAATACAGCAATTATTCATTCATTTTTTTGTTACTTTCGTACAGCAAATGTTTTAAAAATAGTCGTTTTTTTACAAGATCTAACTGATTTTAAATGGAGCTCTGTTACAAACTAAAAAAAACAAAAAAAAAAAAACACAAATTCACGTTTTAGTTCAGGGTTTCAATGTGGAGGTTGAAGTTAACATACATAATTAAAATGAAAATGTAATTGAAAAATGTGAAGAATGTATAAATATTAAATATTACTAGTAAAATAATAAATAATGAAATATGAAAAATTGAATTTAACCTCATTTTTATTTAAAAAAATAAATAAAAATTAAGATGAAAAAAAATAAAATAATGAATAAAAAAAATTAAAATTAGAAAGTTTTTTAAAAATGAATTAAAAAATAAAATAAAAAATAATCAAAAATAAATATTAATTTAAATAAAAATTACAAATGTAAAATTAAAAATATATAAAAAATTTAAATGAAAAATAAACTGAAAACAAAAATAAAAGTAATTTAAAAATAAAATAAAAAGTATTCAAATATAAAATAAAAAAATACATTTTACGTAAAACAAAAAATTAAAATAATTACAAATTAAAAATGAATTAAAAAATAAAATAATTAAAATAAAAATAAAAAATTAAAATGAAAAAGTAATTAAAAATTAAATCAAAAATAATATAAATAATAATCAAAAATAAATATTAAAAATTTAAAATAATTACAAATAAAAATTAAATTTTAATTAGAAATTAAAATGAATACATTTAAAATTTTTAAATGAAAAAAGTAAATAAAAAATAAAATAAATAATTAAAAACTAAAATAAAAATAATTATAAAATATAAATGATTTAAAAAAAATAAATAAATATAAAAAATGTGTTTTAAAAAAATGAAAAAGTAATTGAAAATTCACTCAAAAATAAAATTAACAATAATCAAAAATAAATATTTAATAAAAATTAAAAATAATTACAAATTAAACATGAATTAAAAAGAAAACATTTGAAAAATGTAAATTAAAATGTAAATAAAAAATTAAATTAAAAAATAATTAAAAAATGTAAAACTATAGTGAAAATAATTCCAAATGAAAATGTGATAAAAAAAATTAGGAAACAACATCCACGATGTAATCTTTGCTGTCTTTGCTGTACAAGGATACAACCCCACAAAGAAAGACAGAAAGGAATGTCCATCACTGTGCACCCTCCGTGTGTCAGACATTTCCTTCTATAGGGTCTATAAGCGATGCATGTAATGTGTCTCAGCATTGTTTGGCCTATCAGGGCGGCTCACCGTGTTGGCACTGATTTCCGTAGTAGCCCTTCGTACAGTGACAGGTGCCCGACACTCGATCACATGTGCCATTGTGGAGGCAGGAACACTCCATCTGACAGGAGGGGCCGTATTTCCCCGGGGGGCACACTGAAACAAAAGCAGATAAAAATGAATGACATCTGCGGAGCGCAGCTCTCTAATCACTGCCCACCCTATGTGTACACAGGAGATCATCTGTGCAATGTCCACACTTTACAATTATGAATCATTAAAATAAAGGCACATCTATAACATCTCTGCAATACATAATCTCACAAAAGTGAGTACACCCCTCACATTTTTGTAAATATTTTATTCTATCTTTTCATGTGACAACACTGAAGAAATGACACTTTGCTACAATGTAAAGTAGTGAGTGTACAGCTTGTATAACAGTGTAAATTTGCTGTCCTCTCAAAATAACTCAACACACAGCCATTAATGTCTAAACCGATGGCAACAAAAGTGAGTACATCCCAAAGGGAAAATGTCCAAATTGTGCCAAATTAGCCATTTTCCCTCCCCGGTGTTAGGTGACTCGTTAGTGTTACAAGGTCTCAGGTGTGAATGAGGAGCAGGTGTGTTAAATTTGGTGTTATCGCTCTCACTCTCTCATACTGGTCACTGGAAGTTCAACATGGCACCTCATGGCAAAGAACTCTCTGAGGATCTGAAAAAAAGAATTGTTGCTCTACATAAAGATGGCCTAGGCTATAAGAAGATTGCTAAGACCCTGAAACTGAGCTGCAGCACAGTGGGCAAGACCATACAGCAATTTAACAGGACAGGTTCCACTCAGAACAGGCCTCGCCATGGTTGACCAAAGAAGTTGAGTGCACGTGCTCAGCACCGTATCCAGAGGTTGTCTTTGGGAAATAGACGTATGAGTGCTGCCAGCATTGCTGCAGAGGTTGAAGGGGGGGGGGGGGGTCAGCCTGTCAGTGCTCCGACCATACGCTGCACACTGCATCAAATTGGTCTGCATGGCTGTCATCCCAGAAGGAAACCTCTTCTAAAGATGATGCACAAGAAAGCCCCCAAACAGTTTGCTGAAGACAAGCAGACTTATGCCCTGTACACACGATCAGATTATCTGAAGACTTTTGTCTTCAGATTTACCTTTTCTATGTAGTGCAAGGGCCTGCCGGATTGCATACAAATTGAAAGTGTTTAGGTTTGACCTCATATTATATGGTTTTGGTAAGTCTGCAGACAAAAGTCTTCAGATAATCTGATAGTGTGTACAGGGCATAAGGACATGGATTACTGGAACCATCTCCTGTGGTCTGATGAGACCAAGATAAACTTATTTGGTTCAGATGGTGTCAAGCGTGTGTGGCGGCAACCAGGTGAGGAGTACAAAGACAAGTGTGTCTTACCTACAGTCAAGCATGGTGGTGGGAGTGTCATGGTCTGGGGCTGCATGAGTGCTGCTGGCACTGGGGAGCTACAGTTCATTGAGGGAACCATGAATGCCAACATGTACTGTGACATACTGAAGTACAGCATGATCCCCTCCCTTTGGAGACTGGGCCACAGGGCAGTATTCCAACATGATAACGACCCCAAACACACCTCCAAGACGACCACTGCCTTGCTAAAGAAGCTGAGGGTAAAGGTGATGGACTGGCCAAGCATGTCTCCAGACCTAAACCCTATTGAGCATCTGTGGGGCATCCTCAAACGGAAGGTGGAGGAGCGCAAGGTCTCTAACATCCACCAGCTCTGTGATGTTGTCATGGAGGAGTGGAAGAGGACTCCAGTGGCAACCTGTGAAGCTCTGGTGAACTCCATGCCCAAGAGGGTTAAGGCAGTGCTGGAAAATAATGGTGGCCACACAAAATATTGACACTTTGGGCCCAATTTGGACATTTCCACTTAGGGGTGTACTCACTTTTGTTGCCAGCGGTTTAGATATTAATGGCTGTGTGTTGAGTTATTTTGAGGGGACAGCAAATTTACACTGTTATACAAGCTGTACACTCACTACTTTACATTGTAGCAAAGTGTCATTTCTTCAGTGTTGTCACATGAAAAGATAGAATAAAATATTTACAAAAATGTGAGGGGTGTACTCACTTTTGTGAGATACTGTGTGTGTACATTTCCCGTGTTTTATCCCTTTAAACCTGACCTCCAGGAACTCAGCACAGGGATGGGGGAACCCCTCATACTGGGCACAGTTTTTGATTGGAATGACTTTACCATAAGTACACATTAGAGGGATTTTACCTTCCTCGCAGGTAAGGCCCATCCACCCCAACCCACAGCGGCACGATCCAGTCACCGGGTCACACAGACCTCCATTCTTGCAGGAGCAACGCTGCCGGCAGTCTTCACCAAAGTGATCCTTGGCACACTCTAGAACACAGAAATGTATTGATTACAGTGGAAGTTCAGGTTTATCGATCATGTATTATATACATTGTTTCATTGTCCCATCCTGCACAGACAGCCTACTGTTGCTGGGAACAAACCAGTACCAGAGTGCACCCCGACCTCTGACCCTGGGCACACCTCTAGTCCCAGAGTGAACCCCAACCACTTACCATTGGGACCTCTCTAGACCATTAGTGCACCCTGACCTCTGACCCTGGGCACACCTCCAGTCCCAGAGTACACCCCAACCACTGACCATAGGGACCTCTCCAGTCCATGAGAGTACCCCTGACCTCTGACCATGAGTATATATCTCTAGCCCCAGAGTGCACCCCTGATCCCTGACCCTGGGGACACCTCCAGTCCCAGAATGAACCCCAACCACTGACCATTGGGACCTCTCTAGACCATTAGTGCACCCGACCTCTGACCCAGAGGATCTCTCTAGCCCCAAAGTGCACCCCTGACCCTGGGGACAGAGTACACCCCAACCACTGACCATAGGGACCTCTCCAGTCCATGAGTGTACCCCTGGCCTCTGACCATGAGTATCTCTCTAGCCCCAGAGTGCACCCCTGATCTCTGACCCTGGGGACACCTCCAGTCCCAGAGAGCACCCCTGACCTCTGACCCTGGGCACACCTCCATTCCCATTGTGCACCCTGATCTCTGACCATAGGGACATCTCCAGTCCATGGGTGCACCCCTGACCCTGGGGACACCTCCATTCCCAGAGTGTATGCCCAAACTCTGACCCTGGGGACACCTCCAGAACCAGAGTGCACCCCTGACCTCTGACCTTGGGTACACCTCCACTCCCAGAGTGCACCACTGACCTCTGACTCTTGGCACACCCCCATTCCCAGAGTGCATGCCAAAACTCTCACCGTGGGAACACCTCCAGTCCCAGAGTGCACCTCTTACCCTTGGCACACCTCCAGTCCCAGAGTGCACACTGACCATAGGGACCTCTCCAGTCCATGGGTGCGCCCCTGACCCTGGGGACACCTCCGTTCCCAGAGTGTATGTCCAAACGCTGACTCTGGGGACACCTCCAGTACCAGAGTGCACCACTGACCTCTGACCCTTGGCACACATCCAGTCCCAGAGTGCACCCCTGACTCTAGGGACATCTCTAGTTCATGAGTGCACCCATAAACCCTAACCCTGAGGACACCTCCCTTCCCAGAGTGCATGCCCAAACTCTGACCCTGGGGACACCTCCAGTCCATGGGTGCCCCTCTGACCTCTGACCCAGGGAGGCACCTGCAGTCCCTGAGTGCACCTCTGACGTCTGAGTCAGAGCTCTGTTTGGCCTAATACTACAATTCAGCCTAGAGTGAAACCCACCAGCACAGGTGTACACCTTCACATCTATGGCTTTGTCTATAAACAAAGTCATGTGATTTCCATGTCAGTGCTGACACAATGATTACAAAGCATTGTTTACCAGTAAAGGGTCGGCTTTTTTTTAATCAACAAAGCCATCGATCACCATGTCTATTTGTTTCACCGACACAGTACACATAGCACAATGTGAGGCTAAAAGCTGTCGCATCACTCTGCTCATCTCTAATTTATCACACCTAACCTGATCAAAACCTTACTCCATGATTTCCAATGAGTATCATTCATATCTGTGCGACTTCAAAGTAATCCCTGCACTACTTTGGTCTGACTTTGATGCAACTTGATGTCCATAGACCTCAACATTACACAGGCATTGCTTTAAGTTGCATCCAAGTCGCGCGGGAAAATTTGCGTCAAAATTGCTCGACTTTCAGGTGGTACACGTGTGAAAGGGGACTCGGAGTGAACCACTCACAACTAAACATACTTAACCACATTAAGTCCGCCCGCCACACATTTACTGCGGCAGGCTGCCTCTCCTGCGCGAACCAACGTAGCCCTACGTCGGTCACGCGCGTGGTGCTGGGGAGCGAGCGTGCGCCACCGGCGGCATGCTCCTGCCCCCACTAGGCAGCGGGGACGCCGATTCACAGGGCCGGCGGCCACGATTGCCGCCGGGCACCCGCGATCGCTGCCCGCTGAGAGAGAAGAACGGTCAGCTGTTGTAAACACAGCTGACCGTTCTTCTCTCTGAAATGATCACTGAGCTCCTGTGATCCTTCTATATAGGAACACAGGTCTCTATGGTCATTTCACAAGCCATGCCCCCATACAGTTAGAAAACACCCCCTAGGCTCACACATAACCCTTTGATCACCCCCTAGGTTAACCCCTTCCCTGCCAGTGTCATTATTACAGTAATAGTGCATATTTTTAGCACTGATTACTGTCCCATAACCAAAATAGGAAGTGAGAGGAAATCCTGCAAATTAAGGGAAATCCTTGGGGACCTCCCAGGTCACCAGAACTAGTGTCCCCATTGGAAGATTTCCCTTCTTTTCAAAATTTGGAGTTTTCTTTCACTTTCAATGATAACGCTAAACAAGACAAAGAGGGGGAATAGCATAGGGAGCGCCATCTGCTAGGGGAGGAAGCAGTGACCCTGCTTTTCTCATTCCCTGGACTGAAACAAACATACACTATATTTCCAAAAGTATTGGGATGCCTGCATTTACACACACACAAACTTTAATGGCATCCCAGTCTTAATCCGTAGGGTTCAACATTCAGTTGGCCCACCCTTTGCAGCTATAACAGCTTCAACTCTTCTGGGAAGGCTGTCCACAAGGTTTAGGAGTGTGTCTATGGGGATGTTTCACCATTCTTCCAGAAGCGCATTTGTGAGGTTAGGCACTGATGTTGGGGCGAGAAGGCCCGGCTCGCAGTCTTTTAAGAGCTGTAGTCAGCTGTGGATCGGGCACCCGGGAGCTCTTTTATTGGTGAGCTGTATGGGTAGTAGCCCTGCTCCTTCTGTTTGCATTCTGGCTCGCAGTCTGCGCTCTAAATCCTCCCAAAGGTGTTCTATTGGGTTGAGGTCAGGACTCTGTGCAGGTCAGTCAAGTTCCTCCACCCCAAACTCACTCATCCATGTCTTTATGGACCTTGTTTGTGCACTGGTCCAAATCATTTGGTGGAGGGGGGGAGGGGGGGGGATTATGGTGTGGGGGTTGTTTTTCAGGGGTTGGGCTTGGCCCCTTAGTTCCAATGAAGGGAACTCTTAAGGCGTCAGCATGCCAAGACATTTTGGACAATTTCATGCTCCCAACTTTGTGGGAAGAGTTTGGGGATGGCCCCTTCCTGTTCCAACATGGCTGCGCACCAGTGCACAAAGCAAGGTCCATAAAGACATGGATGAGAGAGTTTGGGGTGGAGGAACTTGACTGCCTGCATAGAGTCCTGATCTCAACCTGATAGAACACCTTTGGGATGAATTAGAGTGGAGACTGCGAGCCAGGCCTTCTCTCCAACATCAGTGCCTGACCTCTGGAAGAATGGTCAAACATTCCCATAGACACACTCCTAAACCTTGTGGACAGCCTTCCCAGAAGAGTTGAAGCTTTTATAGCTGCAAAGGGGGGGCCAACTCAATATTGAACCCTACGGACTAGGACTGGGATGCCATTAAAGTTGATGTGCCTGTAAAGGCAGGCGTCCCAATACTTTTGGTAATATAGTGTGTAATCTTTGCAGTGAGGGGGCAGCCTCAGTGCAAGGGAGGGTTTTTACTCCCCCCCCCCCCCCCCCCCGGAGTTGGGCTTTAAAACTTTCAGTATATGCCCAACGTCTGAACCGACGTGCGCAATTCACACAAACCACCTGGCTGCTATTCTAAATGAAATGTAACTGGACCAAGCTAATGACACCTCAGGGAACTTACAGAACAGAAATGTGCCCCGTGTGAGTTTTTGATTTATGAAGGGATTAATTAAAAATGTAGTTCTGATCATAAATCCTTCATGAACCCCAAGCAGATATGCACAGCCAAAAAAAAAACTCAGACGTTGCCGAAAATCACAAAATGCTGGAGAAAAAGGATATAATGTAACTCATGGAAGGCCCCCAGAGCCATTCCCCATCTCCTGATAAAGGACTTATTCAGAAGGTGCGTTCGGGCATGCGTGCTTTTTTGCGCATTTCTGAATGCTGGATTTAAGGGCAGACTATTAATTTCAGTGGACTGGCCTAGGCACAAGAAACATGCAAAGAAGGTGCCGACACGATTTTTAACCACTTCAATACAGGAAACTTTCACCCCCGTCCTGCCCAAGCCAATTTTTGGCTTTCAGAGCTGTCACACTTTAAATGACAATTACTCATGCAACACTGTACCCATATAAAATTTGTATCATTTTTTTGAGACAGATAGAGCTTTCTTTTGGTGGTATTTAATCACCACTGGGTTGCTAAATAAATAAAAAAAAAGACTGAACATTTTGAAAAAAAAAACTTTTTTCTTAGTTTTTGTCATAAAATTTTGCAAATAAGTATTTTTTTTCTTCATGAATTTAGGCCAAAATGTACACTGCTAAATTTCTTTGATAAAAAATAACCCAAATCATTGCATATGATGATGCGTGAAAGGTTTTTCTTCCAATTTTCTAAGCATTTTTTTTTTGGTTAGAATTTTTTTTTTGGTATATACTGTGACCAGAGCAGTTCAGTATTACCATAGTTACTGACGCTACTGCTCTGGGGAGGTGATCAGAATTTATTTTAACATTATGATTGCTTATAACAGTGATTATCACTGGTATAAGCAATCCTTTTTATGAATGGCAGCAATACTACTCTGGGGAGGTGATCAGGTTTTTTCTTTTTGACATTATGATTGCTTATAACAGTGATTATCACTGTTATAAGCAATCCTTTTTATGAATGGCATCCATACTACTATACTCTGGGGAGGTGATCAGTTTTTTTTTTAACATTATGATTGCTTAGAACAGTGATTATCACTGGTATAAGCAATCCTTTTTATGAATGGCACCCATACTACTCTGGGGAGGTGATCAGGTTTTTTTATTTTTAACATTATGATTGCTTATAACCGTGATTATCACTGTTATAAGCAATCCTTTTTATGAATGGCATCCATACTACTCTGTGAAGGTGATCAGGTTTTTCTTTTTAACATTATGATTGCTTATAACAGTGATTATCACTGGTATAAGCAATGCTTATTATGAATGGCATCCATACTACTCTGGGGAGGTGATCAGGTTTTTTTCTTTTTAACATTATGATTGCTTATAACAGTGATTATCACTGGTATAAGCAATCCTTTTTATGAATGGCATCCATACTACTCTGGGGAGGTGATCAGGTTTTTTCTTTTTAACATTAGGATTGCTTATAACAGTGATTATCACTGTTATAAGCAATGCTTATTATGAATGGCATCCATACTACTCTGGGGAGGTGATCAGGTTTTTTTCTTTTTAACATTATGATTGCTTATAACAGTGATTTATCACTTGTATAAGCAATCCTTTTTATGACTGGCATCCATTCTTAGCCATTATGTACTATCGGGACAGCTGTGATTGGCCAAAGCTACCGCATGTTATAGGGTGCTGTGATTTGCTTTCTGTACAATGTGATCACTGTGGTCAATCACAGGGATCAACACAATAGTACACAATGAATGACTATGAATGAAAGCCATTCATTGTGTACAGCTATCATGTGATCTGCCGTGACCAATCACATGATACTGGGGCTGGCCCGGTACACCAATCTGTTATCTACTGTGTCCGGCGGATGTGGCGGGTAACAGGGATGGCTACCAGAGCGCTCCGGAGGCGCACGACTTGAAGGTCATCATATGATGTCCTCCCGAAACCAGGGCGCTCTGCCTAGCCGTCATATTTTAAAAGGCTGGTCAGAAAATGGCTAAAATCACGCCGCACCAAAACGTCGGTACGGTGGTACCATGCATTTTTGAAGGCATGAATGCACACGTTTGCTAGATGTGTGTGGGTGCCATTAGGTATTAATGGCACCCACATGCTTCTGCAAAAGGGCAGCGTGTTATGGTGGGGTGTGGGAAAGCACATGATTTTGCATGCGTTCCTCCACCGCACCTGGTGTGAATAAGCCCTAAAGGACATCCCGATATTCAGCCTTTTGGGCCACAAGGACCCACAGTAAGGAATAATAAGGCATACCATGTTCACAGTGCAGGCCAGTTCTTCCAGCTGCGCAGGCGCATTCACCAGTCACATGATCACAGGAGCCATTGGGACCGCAGCGACACACGTGAGAGCAGCCTTTTCCATAATGACCGGTGGGACAGGCTGAAGAGGAACAAAAAATAAATATAATTAAGCATAGCAAATGAGTCATGGCTTGTAGCCTGATCGTAGGATGTGACCTGCAAAAAAGCCCATTCGCACTTACGTGACGCAGCAAAACCGGTCATAACGCGTCGTTTACCGCAACATAAAAATGACATACAGTATCTAACAAAAGCAAGTACACCCCTCACATTTTTGTAAATATTTTATTCTATCTTTTCATGTGAAAATTACACAATGTAAAGTAGTGAGTGTACAGCTTGTATAACAGTGTAAATTTGCTGTCCCCTCAAAATAACTCAACACAGCCATTAATGTCTAAACTGCTGGCAACAAACGTGAGTACACCCCTAAGTGAAAATGTCTAAATTTGGCCCAATTAGCCATTTTCCCTCCCCGGTGTCATGTGACTCGTTAGTGTTACAAGGTCTCAGGTGTGAATGGGGAGCAGGAGTGTTAAATTTGGTGTTATCGCTCTCACTCTCTCATACTGGTCACTGAAAGTTCAACATGGCACCTCATGGCAAAGAACTCTCTGAGGATATGAAAAAAATAATTGTTGCTCTACATAAAGATGGCCTAGGCCAGTGATGGTGAACCTTGGCACCCCGGATGTTTTGGAACTACATTTCCCATGATGCTTAACTACATTGCAGAGTGCATGAGCATCATGGGTAACGTAGTTCCAAAACATCTGGGGTGCAAAGGTTCGCCATCACTGGCCTAGGCTATAAGACGATTGCCAAGACCCTGAAACTGAGCTGCAGCATGGTGGCCAAGACCATACAGCGGTTTAACAGGACAGGTTCCACCCAAAACAGGCCTCACCATGGTCGACCAAAGAAGTTGACTGCATGTGCTCAACGTCATATCCAGAGGTTGTCTTTGGGAAATAGATGTATGAGTGCTGACAGCATTGCTGCAGAGGTTGAAGGGGTGGGGGGTCAGTCTGTCAGTGCTCAGACCATACGCCGCACACTGCATCAAATTGGTCTGCATGGCTGTTGTCGCAGAAGGAAGCCTCTTCGAAAGATGATGCACAAGAAAGCCCCCAAACAGTTTGCTGAAGACAAGCAGACTAAAGAGTGCGGCATCCTCAAACAGAAGGTGGAGGAGCGCAAGGTATCTAACATCCACCAGCTCTGTGATGTCGTCATGGAGGAGTGGAAGAGGACTCCAGTGGTAACCTGTGCAGCTCTGGTGAACTCCATGCCCAAGAGGGTTAAGGCAGTGCTGGAAAATAATGATGGCCACACAAAATATAGAAACTTTTGGCCCAATTTGGCCATTGTCACTTAGGGGTGTACTCACTTTTGTTGCCAGCGGATTAGACATTAATGGCTGTGGGTTGAGTTATTTTGAGGGGAAAGCAAATTTACACTGTTATACAAGCTGTACACTCACTGCTTTACATTGTAGCAAAGTGTCATTTCTTCAGTGTTGTCACATGAAAAGATAGAATAAAATATTTACAAAAATGTGAGGGGTGTACTCATTTTTTGAGATACTACATCTTAAGGGTCCTTTCACGCGGTCAGCGTTCTCTGCTCAGCGGGGGATCGATCTGCCGATCCTTGCTGAGCAGGCGGATGACAGCTCCCTCTATGCTCTGTGTGCGGAGACGGAGCTGTCAGATCCCTGCTGCTCTCTATGGGGGAATCGGATGAGAACGGACCGCCTGTCTGTTCTCATCCGATCTGATCTGTTGGACAGATGGAAAATAGGGTTTCCATCCGTCCAGATTTAACAGACAGGATCGGAAGTGGATAGCAGTGGGTGTTAGTGGAGATGTCTCCGCTGACATCCGCTGCCCCATAGGGATACATGGAGGATCCGATCAGATCCGCCTGAAAAACTGACAGGCGGATCTGATCGGATTGCCTGTGTGAAAGGACCCTAAGGGTTCATGTCAGTTTTTTCAGAAGTAACATTGGCAGGCCATTCCAAAATGAATGGTCTGTCTTAACGCAGAATGACACATTGCATTAATGCAACATGGGGGTCTATTGACTTAAAAATTGCTATCCACTGTATGTCTTCCTGAGCCAGTGACAACCCCTTCTTTCCTACCATGTTGTCACCGTGGTCAGGAAATGTGCCAATATTGCTCTAATAGAGTCACATGTAGCTATACAGATCTGACGGGGGTCCTAATTCTTTCTAACCCAATCCAAAGCATGCAGAGACTTTCTCTACTTGTTCTGGGCTTTGATATTTTCATGGCTCTTATTTGCGGTGCACAACCCCAGCCCTGGAACTGAACCATACCGATCGTTTCAACTGACCTGTTCCACAATCTGCTCCTAGGTAGCCCGATGGGCAGTGGCACGCTCCGGTGGTGGCATCGCAGTGACCGCCATTCTTGCATTTGCAGTGCTGCTCACAGTTTCGCCCATAAAATCCGCTGGCACATTCTAGAGAAGGGAAGACCATAAAATGAATCAAGTACACTAAACGTACAGGAAACCTGTCATGACAGAAATATAGATCCTATCATTGCTGAACTATCCTTTCAAAAATGCTAACTGCCTGGCTGTCCTACTGATTCTTTGCCTTCAGTGCCCTGAGACACTGATCCCCAATATACATTGGTGGTCAGCGTAGAAGTGACCCATTGGTGGTCAGCGTAGAAGTGACCCATTGGTGGTCAGTGTAGAAGTGACCCATTGGTGGTCAGCGTAGAAGTGACCCATTGGTGGTCAGTGTAGAAGTGACCCATTGGTGGTCGTGTGGTCAGTGTAGAAGTGACTCATTGGTGGTCAGTGTGGAAGTGACCCATTGGTGGTCAGTGTAGAAGTGACTCATTGGTGGTCAGTGTAGAAGTGACTCATTGGTGGTCAGTGTAGAAGTGACTCATTGGTGGTCAGTGTAGAAGTGACTCATTGGTGGTCAGTGTGGTCAGCGTAGAAGTTAAATAAGAAGTAGAGCCATTGGTGGTCAGTGCAGAAGTGACTCATTGGTGGTCAGTGTTGAAGTGACTCATTGGTGGTCAGCGTAGGAATGACTTATTGGTGGTCAGTGTAGAAGCGACCCATTGGTGGTCAGTGTAGAAGTGACTCATTGGTGGTCAGTGTAGGAATTACTCATTGGTGGTCAGTGTAGAAGTGACTCATTGGTGGTCAGTGCAGAAGTGACTCATTGGTGGTCAGTGTTGAAGTGACTCATTGGTGGTCAGCGTAGGAATGACTTATTGGTGGTCAGTGTAGAAGCGACCCATTGGCGGTCAGTGTAGAAGTGACTCATTGGTGGTCAGTGTAGGAATTACTCATTGGTGGTCAGCGTAGGAATGACTTATTGGTGGTCAGTGTAGAAGTGACCCATTGGTGGTCAGTGTAGAAGTGACCCATTGGTGGTCAGTGTAGAAGTGACCCATTGGTGGTCAGTGTAGAAGTGACCCATTGGTGGTCAGTGTAGAAGTGACTCATTGGTGGTCAGTGTAGGAATTACTTATTGGTGGTCAGTGTAGGAATTACTTATTGGTGGTCAGTGTAGAAGTGACTCATTGGTGGTCAGTGTAGAAGTGACTCATTGGTGGTCAGCGTAGGAATGACTTATTGGTGGTCAGTGTAGAAGTGACTCATTGGTGGTCAGCGTAGAAGTGACTCATTGGTGGTCAGTGTAGAAGCGACTCATTGGTTGTCAGTGTAGGAATGACTCATTGGTGGTCAGTGTAGAAGTGACCCATTGGTGGTCAGTGTAGAAGTGACCTATTGGTGGTCAGTGTAGAAGTGACTCATTGGTGGTCAGTGTAGAAGTGACTCATTGGTGGTCAGCGTAGGAATGACTTATTGGTGGTCAGTGTAGAAGTGACTCATTGGTGGTCAGTGTAGAAGCGACCCATTGGTAGTCAGTGTAGGAATGACTCATTGGTGGTCAGTGTAGAAGTGACCCATTGGTGGTCAGTGTAGAAGTGACCCATTGGTGGTCAGTGTAGAAGTGACCTATTGGTGGTCAGTGTAGAAGTGACCTATTGGTGGTCAGTGTAGAAGTGACCCATTGGTGGTCAGTGTAGAAGCGACCCATTGGTAGTCAGTGTAGGAATGACTCATTGGTGGTCAGTGTAGAAGTGACCCATTGGTGGTCAGTGTAGAAGTGACCCATTGGTGGTCAGTGTAGGAGTGACCCATTGGTGGTCAGTGTAGGAGTGACCCATTGGTGGTCAGTGTAGGAGTGACTCATTGGTGGTCAGTGTAGAAGCGACTCATTGGTGGTCAATGTGGGATGGGTGGGATATACTTTCACTGCTTACTGCCCAAGGAACCTCTTGAACCCTCAGGAAGAACTCTAGGATTCCACAGAACCCTGGTTGAGAACAGCCGCTTTGAACTATTCAGGTGACTTCCAGCAGGAGACACCATCTCTCTGTATAAAGATGAAATCACTTGTGTAGCTTCGTCTTTACCCCACCAAAAAGAAACATTTCGAATGCTCCACTTACTCAGCTGACAGGTGTGACCATAGTAGCCCGGGGCGCATATGCACTCCCCAGTCACTGGGTGGCAGTCTTGATGCTGGCCGGGGCACTGGCAGATTTTAGCACAGTTCACACCGTAGGTACCTGGAATACAGGCTGAAGAGAAAACGATTATGAGAGTTAGAAGAACAAGGAAAGGCAGATTAAACTTCAGCTTTTAGGTAAGTAAATCTCTCTATGGAGCAGGGTGGACACTGGAGCAGGGTGATCACTGGAGCTCGGTGCACACTGGAGCAGGGTGAACACTGGAGCTCAGTGCACAATGAAGCTTGGTGCACACTGGAGCAGGGTGGACACGGGAGCTCGGTGCACACTAGGGCAGGGTGGACACTGGAGCTCAGTGCACACTGGAGCTCAGAACACCCTATAGTTGGCTGGACACTGGAGCGGGGTGCACACTGGAAAGGGGTGCACACTGGACGGAGTGGACACTGGAACTCGGTGCACACTAGAGTGGGCTGGACACTAGAGCAAGGTGCACACTGGAGCGGGGAGGAAACTGGAGCAAGGTGTACACTGGAGCGGGGAGGACACTGGAGCGCGGGGGGGGGGGACCGGTCCGGAGACGGAGAGCACACTGGAGCGGGGGGGGGGGACACTGGACACTGGAGCTCAGTACACACTGGAGTGGGGGGGACACTGGAGCTCAGTGAACACTGGAGTGGGGTGGACATTGGAGTGCGGTGCACATTTGAGCAGCCGTTACTGCTATATCTGAAGGATTTTAAAGTAGGGAAAGACAGCATACCCTGTGATATATGATATATAATGATTTGGAAAAAATGTAGAGAGGAGCTTATAGAAAACATGAATGTTCCTGCAGATTGTGACGCTGTTATGGTTGGGTGGACACTGGAGCAAGATGCACACTGGAGTGGGATGGACACTGGAATGGGGCAGACACTGGAGAGGGGTGCACACTGGAATGCAGTGCACACAGGAGCAAGGTGCACACTGGAGTGCGCTGACACCAAAGTGGTCCGAATAAAACTCTTACTTTGATCGCAGCCATTGCCGGTGAACCCTGGAGGACATCCGCACTGGCCAGTCATGTGATTGCACGCTGTTCCCGAAGGGCAGTTGCAGAGCTGTGAGCAGTGATCACCGAAAGAGCCAGGGAGGCAGGCTAAGCAAGAAGAAAAGAACTGAAATTAGATCACATAACATCATATAGAGATCTACTGAGAGTGACAATGTGAAAATGTGGCCTTTTACCATGCCAGTGTTGAGAACTATTGCAAACTAGCATTTAATTTCCTAAAGCACTGTGCAATATAAACAACTGCCATTTTTTAAAAATAAAATATATATTTTTTTTAAACCCTACAGATCTCCTGCTGCTTTTTGCAGCCACTTCCTATCTAAATGTACTCCAGCGATGGCTGCCTGGCCTTTCTTAGGGTCTATTATTACTACTATTGAACATTTTCTCAATACACATTACATGAGTTGGTGCAATGTGGAGTCATTCATTCTCAAAGGCACCCCCATAGCACTTTGCTGATAAACATTGGAGGCAGCACAGCACACAATGTGCATTTTGGTGCACTGCCATAAAATGGTGCTTGCATCATTGTTTTTTTTTTTTTTTTTTTTGCATGCACCATTATTTATTTATTTATTTATTTGCTTATTTTATTTTTATTTTTGCATGCACCATTGTTTTTATTTATTTTGTTTTATTTTTCTATTTTTTTTTTGCTTACACCATTTATTTATTTACTTTCATGTTTTGCATGCACCAGTTTTTTTTTTTTATCTGCTTACACCATTTATTTATTTATTTTCTCAATCTACTTTTATTTTTGCATGCACCCTTTATTTATTTATTAATTTTGTTTTTGTTTGTTTTTTTTTTTTTGTTTTTGCTTACACCATTTTTTTATTTTAATTTTTTTCTTGTATTCTATGCACCATTTTTTATTTATTTACTCTTTTTGTTTTAGGGGTCTTTTCACACGGTCACTGTCCGACGAGGGCCGTTCTCTGCTCAGCGGGGGATCGATCCACCTATCCCCGCTGAGCAGGCGGATGACAGCTCCGTCTCCGCTCTGTGTGCTGGCACGGAGCTGTCAGATCCCATCCTCTATGGGGGAATCGGATGAGAGCGGACCGCCTGTCCGTTCTCATCCGATCCGATCCGCTGGACGGATGGAAAATAGGGTTTCCATCCGTCCAGATTTCACGGACAGGATTGGAAGCGGATAGCAGCAGGTGTCAGAGGAGATGTCACCGCTGACACCCGCTGCCCCATAGGGATGCATGGAGAATCTGATCAGGTCCGGCTGAAAAACTGACAATTGGATCGCCCGTGTAAAAGGACCCTTATTCTTGCATGCACCATTTTTTTTATTTATTTTTTATTTTTTGCTTACACCATTTGTTTATTTAATGCATGCACCATTTGTTTCATGTATTTATTTTGTAACATGCACCATTTTTAGTGCATCAGGTGCTTTGGCAGCCCAATCATTTTGAAAGTGCTGCCTTATCGCAGCGCATGTTAACACACACACATACTACGTTTGCGTTCATGCAGGGTGTAAATGGGCGCTTAGGGTTGGGTTTCCTGATGGTGACAACAAGACACAAAGCCTATATCGTATGTTGAAACAGTTTGTTAGAAGAAGCCCGTGTGACAGGGTGGGTGACAACGCAGAAGCACATTTGGGAGACAGGGCCAGAGCGTTGTCACCCTATAACAGGAAGTGACAGAACAAGGACTTCAATGGCAGGATCACCAGGGATTATTTTAATGAAAGCTTCAGATTTATAAATCTGAATGGGTATATGGAGGGAGTAGGAAATTGGGGTTTCCAGACACTTGGAAAAATGTTTGTAAAAGCTCGTGGCTACTTCTCTGAAAATGAGAATGTTATTGTTTCAACTTAAAGGTCAAAAAATTAGGACGTTCCCCCAAATCCGTATCCCCCAAAAACTTACGTTTATCGCAGTGTTTTCCCCTCCAGCCCCGGGCGCAGTCACAAATGCCGCTAACGTGGTGACAGGTCAGGCCGTGGTGGCAGTGGCATTTCTCCTGGCACTGGACTCCGAAGGTTCCCTCTGGACAGGCTGCAACACAGAACACACCCAATACAATTCCTGATCACGGGCTTCTGCTTTAATGGCAAGGCAAAGTGTAAGGTCGGAACACAAAGCAACCAATCAGGGTTCAGTGCAGTCCCTTATGAGATTATTCCTTATTGGTTATTATGGGTTTAAGTGCTTTTACCATTCAAGGGGTCAATTCACTGGATGGTATTCAGCAAGATTACTTCCCATCCTCTGCTCCCTGTTACTGATGGCTCAACAGTCCCATACAAAGCTCTGAAGACCCACATTGTATTTCATCAGTCCTTCCAGTCCTCTGCTCTCTGATACTGATGGCCATCCTCTGTCCCCAAATACCAACAATCCACCAGTCCCTTACAAGACTCTGAAGTTCCACATTGTACCTTGTTAGTCCATCTTTCCCATCCTCTGCTCCCTGGCGCTGATGGCCCAACAGGTCACATACAAGGCTCTGAAATTCCACATTGTACATTGTAGTCCTTCCCGTCCTCTATTCCCCGATACTGATGACCCACTGGTCCCTTACAAGACTCTGAAGTTCCACATTGTAGCTTGTCAGTCCTTCCCATCCTCTGTCCCCTAATACCAACATTCCACCAGTCCCTTATAAGACTCTGAAGTTCCACATTGTACCTTGTTAGTCCATCTTTCACACCCTCTGCTTCCTGGTGCTTATAGCCCAACAGGTCATATACAAAGCTCTGAAGTTCCACATTGTACCTTCTCAGTCCTTCCTATCCCTTGCTCCCTGGTACTGACGACCCATCAGTCCCACACAAGGCTCTGAAGTTCCACTCTGTACCCTGTCAGTCCGGATTCTCTGCCCCCCTGTACAACTTACAAAGGCCCAGAGGTTCCACATTGTACATTGTACCTTAGTCCTTCCCATCCTCTGCTCCTAGTACTAATGGCTCCACAGTCCCATACAAGGCTCTGAGGTTCCACTCTGTACCCTGTCAGTCCTTCTGATTTTCTGCCCCCCTGTACAACATACAAAGGCCCTGAGGTTCCACATTGTACCTTGGTCCTTCCCATCCTCTGCTCCTAGTACTTATGGCCCTACAGTCTCATACAAGGCTCTGAGGTTCCACTCTGTACCCTGTCAGTCCTGATTCTCTGCCCCCCTGTACAACTTACAAAGGCCCAGAGGTTCCACATTGTAACTTGTCAATCCTTCCCCTTTTCTGCTTCCTGGTAGTGATGGCCCAACAGTCCCATACAAAGCTTTGAAGTTCCACATTGTACCTTCTCAGTCCTTCCTATCCCCTGCTCCTTGGTATTGACGACCCATCAGTCCCACACAAGGCTCTGAAGTTCTACATTGTACCTTTGTCCTTCCCATTCCTCTGCTCCTAGTACTAATGGCCCCACAGTCCCAAACCTTAGAATTGTGCTCTATTTACAGTATCTCACAAAAGTGAGTACACCCCTCACACTTTAGTAAATATTTTATTCTATCTTTTCATGTGACAAAACTGAAGAAATTACACTTTGCTACAATGTAAAGTAGTGAGTGTACAGCTTGTATAACAGTGTAAAATTGCTGTCCCCTCAAAATAACTCAACACACAGCAATTAATGTCTAAACCGCTGGCAACAAAAGTGAGTGCGAACCCCTAAGTGACAATGTCCAAATTGGGTCCAAAGTTTCAATATTTTGTGTGGCCACCATTATTTTCCAGCATTGCCTCAACCCTCTTGGGCATGGAGTTCACCAGAGCTTCCCAGGTTACCACTGGAGTCCTCTTCCACTCCTCCATGATGACATCACGGAGCTGGCGGATGTTAGAGACCTTGCGCTCCTCCACCTTCTGTTTGAGGATGCCCCACAGTTGCTCAATAGGGTTTAGGTCTGGAGACATGCTTGGCCAGTCCATCACCTTTACCCTCAGCTTCTTTAGCAAGGCAGTGGTCATCTTGGAGGTGTGTTTGGGGTCGTTATGTTGGAATCTGGGAGGGGATCAGGGCTTCAGTATGTCACAGTACATGTTGGCATTCATGGTTCCCTCAATGAACTGTAGCTCCCCAGTGCCGGCAGCACTCATGCAGCCCCAGACCATGACACTCCCACCACCATGCTTGACTGTAGGCAAGACACACTTGTCTTTGTACTCCTCACCTGGTTGCCGCCACACACTTGACACCATCTGAACCAAAGTTTATCTTGGTCTCATCAAACCACAGGACATGGTTCCAGTAATCCATATCCTTAGTCTGCTTGTCTTCAGCAAACTATTTGCGGGCTTCCTTGTGCATTATCTTTAGAAGAGGCTTCCTTCTGGAACGACAGCCATGCAGACCAATTTGATGCAGTGTGCGGCGTATGGTCTGAGCACTGACAGGCTGACCCCCCCACCCCATCAACCTCTGCAGCAATGCTGGCAGCACTCAAAGGTCTATTTCCCAAAGACGACCTCTGGATATGATGCTGAGCAACTTCTTTGGTTGACCATGGTGAGGCCTGTTCTGAGTGGAACCTATCCTGATAAACCGCTGTATGGTCTTGGCCACCATGCTGCAGCTCAGTTTCAGGGTCTTGGCAATCCTCTTATAGCCTAGCCCATCTTTATGTAGAGCAACAATTCTTTTTTCAGATCCTCAGAGAGCGCTTTGCCATGAGGTGCCATGTTGAACTTCCAGTGACCAATATGAGAGAGTGAGAGCGATAACACCAAATTTAACACACCTGCTCCCCATTCACACCTGAGACCTTCTAACACTAACGGGTCACATGACACCGGGGAGGTAAAATGGCTACTTGGGCCCAATTTGGACATTGTCACTTAGGGGTGTACTCACTTTTGTTGCCAGCGGTTTAGACATTAATGACTGTGTGTTGAGTTATTTTGAGGGGACAGCAAATTTACACTGTTATACAAGCTGTACACTCACTACTTTACATTGTAGCAAAGTGTCATTTCTTCAGTGTTGTCACATGAAAAGATAGAATAAAATATTTCCAAAAATGTGAGGGGTGTACTCACTTTTGTGAGATACTGTATACTAGAGATCCCCTGTCTGCTGATTCCCCCCTGGTCCCCAAGTGTCTCCCATGGAATGAGCTCACAAATAGAGCATAGAGCAGGGTTCTTTAAACATGGCCTCCAGCTGTTCAGGAACTACAACTCCCATCATGCCTAGTCATGTCTGTGAATGTCAGAGTTTTACAATGCCTCATGGGATGTGTAGTTCCACAACAGCTGGAGGTCCATAGTTTGAGGATCCCTGGCATAGAGGCTTAGGGAGCGCCTCCACAAAATGTTGGAATGACGTTCGAAGTTCTGATAAGGTACAAAGGACGTTCCCATCCGGGACGTCCTTCTGTCTTAGACAATCTGAGAAGGTCCATTTCAGAAACAATTTATTCTCCTTACCTGGTGGAAAATAATTTGAACCTGACAGAGGCATTAAAGGGCTATTTTGGACTTATTAAACAAATATAAGAAAACACATAACAGAAGTTCGTTGTGAATAAAAATACACTTTGCCAAGGACACCAAAATACAGAATGGGAATCCCGTCCAGGTGCTCACTTACCGCGCTCACACGATTCTCCCACCCACCCAGCCAGGCACACGCAGGTTCCCGTCTCCCGGTTGCAGATTCCTCCGTTCTGACATGTGCAGTTCTGCAGACAGCTGTCCCCGTATGTCCCCGGAGTGCACTCTGCAAGGAGAAGGTTGTCGTGTCAGTGCAGGCTGGTCTCCAGTATGAGGCGCCCTACACCTCTGAACAATAAGTACATGCTGTGCTGTATGGTGACTGCATTTTACTCTTCCCTCTATTAATGCAAGTTTAAGGGGTGACTCAATCATTGATGTACAATACACAAAGATATAAGCTTCTAGTGGATCAAATCAACAGGCACTGGAACCTGGGGATTCTTATGTGTGCCAAGACAGCACCATGTATTCATAAAAATATATAGGTTTATTCATAAATTTAAAATACATATCAATTAAAACCACATCCATTGACAATAACAAATTTTAAAAACAATATACAAGTTTTTAGAATATAGTGGATTGACACATTTCACTTATAGGTAGCGTCCTCAGGATCCACTATTTATCTCTTCATAATGGAATATAGAGCATAGTGGGTCAACAAGTTTCGCTTATAGGTAGCTTCCTTGGGATACGCTATTCATCTCTTCATAATGGAATATAGAGCATAGTGGATCGACGAGTTTCGCTTATAGGTAGCTTCCAGGGGATCCACTGTTCATTGCTTCATAATGGAATATAGAGCATTATGGATCGACGCATTTTGCTTATCAGTAGCTTTCTCCGGATACACTATTCATCTCTTCATAATGGAATATAGAGCATAGTGGATTGACGAGTTTCGCTTATAGGTAGCTTCCTCTGGATCCACTATTCATCTCTTCATAATGGAATATACAGCATAGTGGGTCGACAAGTTTCTCTTATAGCTTCCTTGGGACCCACTATTAATCTCTTCATAATAGAATATAGAGCATAGTGGATGGACGAGTTTCGCTTATAGGTAGCTTCCTCTGGATACACTATTTATGTCTTCCTAATGGAATATACAGCATAGTGGGTCGACAAGTTTTGCTTATAGCTTCCTTGGGACCCACTATTAATCTCTAGTTTCGCTTATAGGTAGTTTCCCCCGGGATCCACTATTCATCTCTTCATAATGGAATTTAGTGCATAGTGGAACAACGAGTTTCACTTATATGTAGCTTCCTCTGGATCCACTATTCATCTCTTCATAATGCAATATAGAGCATTTTTTTGCATGTAAAAATAAATGTGATATTTCTATTGTACCAGCCTTGTCATGTCATGTCTCTCATTTAAAGTCCCAACTTCTTTTCATCTTCTATTTGAAATTAGGGATGGAGGCGCACGGCAGATCCCACAGGGCGCCTCATTTAATGTCCCGTCCTTTCCCCCCTTTTTTGCAATATAGAGCATAGTGGATCAACAAATTTGGCCTATAAGTAGCTTCGTCAGGATTGAACTGGTGTTAAATCCAGGCTGAGAATGGCTTGATGCAGGGAGGCTTTGTTTGCCTTTGAGGATCAGGAAATCATTTTTTTCCTTTTATTGGAGCCACTTGGATTAGACTTATAAGGCTGCAAGGTGTTTTTATTGTATTACTTTGTGTCTTTTGGTTGTACTTTATAGAGAGGTATTTTTTTAAACCTAATTATGTCAGTTTGTTTGCAGTTTGGCCAGTAGCAGTTAGACGCTCCCTTCTGGGTCACACAAATAATAGAAACATTGTTAAAAGACTCACCTTGTTCACAAGCCAATCCCGTCCAGCCTTTGGAACAAGCGCAGTGTCCTGTGACATGGTCACACGTTCCGCCATTTCTGCAGATACACTGCTGAAGGCAGTTCTCTCCATAGGAACCATCTGGGCAGGCTGGAAAATTAGAATCAGTGAATTGGAAGGCCGTTACAGGAAACATGAGTTAAGAGACATTTGTAGGCTGTCACCGCTGTCCTTTACTTGGCTCTCTGCTGTCAAGCTGATCCAGAGGCTTCAGATCTTCAAGACCCCAACCCACAAAAAAGTATGCAGATCAGGATTTCCAACTTTACTCCCCACAATTCTGATCTTCATGCTTGTTTCGGGTTGGTGATTGAGAAGCAGTTGAAGCCAAGAAAGCCAGGAAGATATTTTTAGAAGGAGGTCAGCCTACATGTTGCCTTTAGTACACATTTACTCTAAAGCTGGGGTCTCCAAAATTTATAAAAAAAGGGCCAGTTTACTGTCCTTCAGACTTCAGGGGGGGTCGGACTAGGGACAGTGGGAGTAGAAAATGTCCTGGCATCCAGTGGGAATAAACAATGTCCTATTTTTGGTGTCACTGGGATGGAATAGTGTCTCATTGTTGGTGTCAGTTGGAGGAATTGTGCCCTATCATTGATTTCATTAGAAGGAATTCTGCCCCAGCGTTGGTATCAGTGGGAGTAATAGTGCCCCATTGTTGGTGTCAGTTTAAGGAATAGTCCCCCCATTGTGAGTGTCAATGAAAGATATTCTGTCTCATTGTTGGTGTCAGTGGGAGGAATTGTGCCATTTAATTGGTGTCAGTAGGAGGAATAGTGGCCCATCGTTGGTATCAGTGGAAGGAATTGTGCCCTTTTGATGGTGTTAGTGTGAGGAAATGTCCAATTTTTGGTATCAGTGGATGGAATACTGCCCCAATGGCCAGATAAAGGTAAGCAAAGGGTCTCAGTATAGATACCGCTGCTCCAAAGGAATTGTTTATTGGTTTTCTACCCATCTCCTTAATTTATTATGGTCAAGAGTTAGAAAAAAGTAAAAAAAATCAAATGTTTAAAAATGTAATTTTCAGATAAATATGATATATTGCATATAGATAGTCTGAGGTTCTCCTTTTTGGTCCAGGAGCTGATGCTTTGCTGTTCTTTTCTCATTTACAATCTTTGCTGATACATTTGTTGCCCATTGGTAACAGAACTCAAAGGTCATCATAGCATCATCATTATCAGATCGGTTAGAACAAGATTTCATTCAGACAAAGGGAGCTGCAAAGCAAGCCATGGTGCTTTGGGAGTACTTTGTCATGCATTAAATATTTGTAAAAAGAAAATAAAAAATCACCCAACAGTTAAAAATGTGTAACCTTTAAATAAAAAACTGACCCCAACCATTGTGGTTTTCCTGCAAGCTATAGAGTGCAAAACGACTGATTTCATATATGAAATAGTGTATAAAAAATGGTAGTTTTGTTTTACTTTTTTACATGCCTACCCACAGGAAATGGCGACTGTGATTGGTTGCTTTTGGAATACAGAAAGTTCCACAAAGAGGCCAACCACAGAAGGAGTCCATAATCTTTTTGGCCCTGTTGTACCTAAGGTCTTACCTTGATGGCATTGTGCTCCGGTCCACCCCGCGGCACAGATACACTCCCCATTGACATGGTTACACCGCGCACCATTAGAACAATGACACTTCTCTTTGCATTCACTTCCATATCTGTCCTCTGGGCATCCTACAAGACAAAAACAATTGTGTAAAATAGATGTATGAGCCGGTGTTCGGCTACGTAATGATCTGAGATGGTCAGTACATTTTAAAGTGAACTCATTCTAAATTAACCCCCCTCTTCCCGCCCTGATCATCCTGCTTGATCAGAGCAAAATGGGAAATATTGATCTTTTCTTCAAGAAACAGTTGGCCTTTGCCTCATTGAAGTCACATGACCAAATGCCAAACCAATAGTCACATGATGATTTTGTTAAAAGGGAGGAGCAGAGCAGAAGACAGCCTGGTCCTACCTGGATGTATTAGGCTCAGGCCCTGCATAAACTGAAGGTAGAGGCGTAACCAGAACCTTCAGGGCCCCAGTGCAAAAAACATAAAGGGCCCCCCTGACACCCCCCTTTAAAAAAAGCATGATTTTGTTCAATATATAAAACAGTAAAACATTTCTATTTCGGATTTCCCCTCTACCATAATTGTCCAAAGAGGTAGTTTTAGGATTGGACATGGTCAGCCTTAAGGACAATGTTGGAATTAGCAATGGCTGCACAAGGAGGGACCTGAGTAAAAAATCAGTTCAACCTACTCCCCTGCTCCGGTCTCAGGATCCTTTCCATCGGTCCTGAGGCCTTTCCCACTGGTCCTAGGGCTCTTCCAATTGGTCCTGGGGCCCTTTCCTCTGGTCCTGCCTTTTGCCACTGCCTCAGGATCACAGTGCCATTCTATTAATTTTGGCTCAATTTACTTGTAAGTATGTACCGTTAGCATAGGGTCCTCTTTGAGTCCTTATACTCCATTAGACATTATAATGTATATTTGTATACCTGACAATGATACTTTATGTACTCTCTAGGCCCGCCCATAAGCATCCACTCCTGAAGAAGTGAGATATGTCCTCACGAAAAGCGTTGAGCTCCAAGATGCCTCAGTTTCATCATGCATTGTTTCATATTATACTTGCAAGCATTTATATGCATATGTATTTTTGTTTTACCTTTTTGTTATGTATATGTGGCCATACATGACAATCATTCTATGTTTAATAAATTTACTTATTTTACCATATATCCATTGGCCCACGTGTGTCCACCTCATTCAAGGTCCCAGGGCAGCCTTCTCCTTTTTTGTATTTTCCTCTGGTCCTGGGGCGCTTCCCGCCAATCCCAGGGCCATTCAGACTAATCCTGGGGCTCTTCACTCTCATCGCAGGGCCCTTTCTTACAGTCCCGCAGTGGGACCCACTCACATGTTTTGCAGCGTCGCACCTTTAATGCTGCCTTGGACCCTCCCTCGGTGGTAGAATGCCAGGGCCAAGGTGCAAGTGCAACCTTTGTGACCCAGGTAGTTCCACCACCGACTAAAAGGTTTATATGAAGACAAGGTTAGCTGGAAATTTTGCTTATTAATGGATAATACTACCTAATTGATGAGTAAAATTATTAATAGATTGCATACATTTTATTTTCTTTCTCATATACCCCAGCCAGCATTCTACGAGACACAGAAAGGACTTACTTTGGTTGCAGGTAGAGCCAATCCAGCCATCTAGACAAGTGCAGGTCCCGGTAACATGGTCACAGCTTCCGCCATTGGCACACTTGCAGCTGTTGGTACAGTCTATGCCGTAGAATCCCTCTGGACAGGCTGTAGACATGCAACAATAAAGTTAAGATTGCCGCATTTGTTACAGTTTTTTCTCACTACCAATCATTCCCATTTCTACAATTCTTCAGTTTTCTATGCTCTTCTGGCCTCCCGAACCCCCCCCCCCCCCCCGACCCGCTTTCAATTAATTGGCATGGGTCATGTTTACCCACCAAGATGCTGTGGCTTCTGAAATCCCCTTATACAATTGTGTTCTATTTGAAACGATTTTAATTTTCATGGTATCTATAGAATACCTTTACTAATTAATTCTATTTTTTTTTTTTAACAAATACCAATAGCATTTGCTGACTACACAGTGGTCACTATTATTCACAGTAATCCACCCAATTAACATCTTGTTTCCAGTAAACAAGGCTTTGGTTCATATCATCTCTGCGATCAATTTGAGGTCACATGTGCAGTATAGAAAGTATAAAATAAAATACTTACGGAGCTCACAATAGGCCCCTCTCCAGCCCCGTGCGCAGGTGCAGACCCCGCTGACATGGTCGCATTGTGCCCCGTTGTCACACTGGCATTGGTGCCGGCAGTCCAACCCATACCAACCAGCAGGGCACTCTGTCAGTAGCAAAAAAAAGAAGAAAAATTATGTTAACTATTATGCTATTATTTTTCCTAATTTCTGACGCTGAAAATATATCAAAATGATCTGTCATTTTGCCCATTAAGGGTTTTAGATAGAGTTCCCCTTTTTTGGTAATGAGTAATAAAGGGTACTAATCAGTGATGTATTTTGGTTTTGCGCTGCCCTAGGAAAGACTGAAATAGGGCACCCCCCATCTAAATTTGTCCCACCCCAGCTGTGGCATACCCTTCTCCTAACAGGGAAGACCGCTCTAGGTGAGGCTGGAATCAGGTGCCGGTCGGATCCGTAATCCAGGATAGCTTCATACAACAAAAGGAATGACCGCACTTCCGATGAGTTTCAAAAAGGAGTGTCTTTATTCCACATCAATCGGCAAATACAGATACACACTGTGAGTGCAGGACAATCGGTGGACGCGTTTCACGACTGGATGTGTCGCTTATTCATCACCAAGTTCACTCTGGATGTGCATCGGCCATATATACACCCCATACATACAGCTGGCAACAATTGGAGTCATCAAACTAGTTGTTCCTCCCCTTGGTCAGCTGTTGGGAATCTATAGCTAGATTGCACAGACAGAGTGATCCCAACAAATCCAAACTTCAAAACACTTGTGCAAAAAACATTTTACATATATAAATGTCAATCAAAATGAGTATCCATAGTGGTAAGTGCTCAAGTAAAGAAAAATAGAAAAACATCAATAATGAAAACATATTCAGTGTATGTGTACGTTTATCATATATATAATAAAAAGAGAATGTATGTGTATATGAGGTATGAATAAAAAGAATATGTATTGAAGACCTTGTGAATAGCCATAAAATAAAAATAAATTAAAAAAGTATAAAGTGATAATAATATATTGTTATAAATAATAATAATGATGATAATGTGACGTGTCACAAGAAAATTCTTGATGTTTAAAGAAGCCGTTTAACCGGCCAAGAAGAAACATATGTAGTGTATTAAAAAACGGAGCAATATAATTATAAAATATATAAAAAGTATATGAAAAATATAGAGAGCTCCAATCAGTGATTTCTACCCAACAATCATAGATAGAACAATACAGTGATATATCTTTGATGAAAAATTGTATATAAATTGCCGCTTCGATATCTATAGGATACATTTTCTATAAAACATTTACAAATAGTGAAACACTAATAAACCTTGTATAAGAAAAAATCACAAGTATGTGAATCATATATAAAAAATTATTGTTTCCATATATCAATGGATATACATGATTCACCATAAAGAGTATAACATGTATAAAATATAATACGATGCATAGTGACATAGTTTATATTCTTCTTTGGTTGTGTAAACAGCGATAAATAACAATCAATGTAGACACATTGTAACAACCTGTTGCTGTTTTGAAGAATGTTGCAAATGTCAGTGTGCATCTCCTTTTTCATAGGCAAAATTTCTCATCTGGTGTTAAAACCACAAAACCTCTATTTGGAAGAAAGTTTTACAAAAAAGACGACCAAAAAGAGGGAGGGGGGATTGTTGGGAAAAAGAAAAAACGAAATACAAAATAAGGAAAATCGGGTATAGATAGCTATATGTCAATAGGCTAGATTGGCTAAAATTAGCTCTCCATTTTAATTGATCAGCCATATTTATAGGAGACCCGATATGTTAAAATCGGCCGGTCTATGGGTAAATGTGGGAGTTTATCTCATCTAAATTGGTCTAAGCACTCAAAAATATTTTGATTATTGTGTTATTTAGTTTTTATTACTATTATAATCTATTTTGTCGCTCTGAATGCTGACCTCATCCACAAATCCCAGAGGCAGGGAAAGGAAGATTTGGGAACGAACCTCCAATGTAGTATAATAATTATGTATTATAATACTAAAGATTTATGTCAATACAGATCTATGTCTATACAGATGGCTCCAGCACTCTAAATAGAATATATCTGATATTCCATTGCTTACATGTGCACATCATATGGAGTCCGGAGCTCTATCTGTAATTCTCACAGATCTTGAGAAAAAACTTTTTTGGTGCCTTTTAAGCTCATATATGTATACATTCAGACTAAAATGAAAAAATGAAAAATGGTCTCAAATGTTAATTACAGGGAAAACATTTCCTTATATATTTTTTTACTGGATGTTTTATGGGTTTTATCAAAGTTTCATTTTATGAAAAATGGTCTCAAATGTTTATTACAGGGAAAATATTCCTTTATATATTTTTACTTTTACATATTTTTAATGGATGTTCTATGAGCTTTATCAAAGTAGGGAAATATTTATGATCGTTTTTCTGGATCAATGTTATACTAGTATGAATACCAGTATAACTGATAGATATTAAGTATAAAAATGTGTCACGTCCCACTCAAAATTCATACCTTCAGGTAATCTTGTATGGAGTTTAAATATCCAGAAAACTTCGCGTTTGCAAAGTATCTGAAAAATATCTCCTCCTCTTTTGGGTTTTGAGATTTTTTCAATGACTTGAACCATGACCAGGGAAATATCTCCTTCATGTAGGCCATTAAAGTGACGAGCGACATTGGTTGATTTGAAGCAACGAATGTCACTTAGATGTTCTCTAAATCTATCTTTAAGTCTCCTTGTTGTTCTGCCCACATATTGGGCCGAACACTTTTTGCAGGTGATTAGATATATAATATAATCTGAATTGCAGTTGAAAAACTTGTCTATTTTATAGATCCTGCCACTAATGGTGGATTGAAAGTGGGGACTTTTTAGAATATGGGGACAGGTGACACAATCCTGTGCCCCACATCTGTAGTTTCCTCTACAGTGCAACCATGTTAGCGATGGGGGGGCCCTTTTGGTTTGATACATGCTAGGGGACAATACATTTCCCAAAGTAGCCGCCCTTTTCGCCACAATATTGAAACCCTTTCCCAGAATATCATTACATGCATGGTCTAGATATAAAATGGGTAGATGTTTATTAATTATAGATTTTATGTGGTTAAATTCTAGGCTGTATGGTAATGCCAATGTGACTGAAGATGTAGATTTGTCTTTTTTATGTTTCCTTTTTTTTCTAATATTTTTGTCACTAGAGGGACTCTTTGTCGTTTGTACAACATTAGGGTCAAATTCCTGGTTTATGGGAGCAGTAGGGTTGGGTGCAGCGAGTTGCAAAAGATCAATGCGATTTCTCTCAAGGGCCAATCGATAGGCTCTGTCCAACATCCACCTAGGATAGCCTCTCTGGAGAAAGCGCTGGTATAGGGAATGTGATTCCTCTTTAAAGGTGTCATTGTCGCTGCAAATCCTTTTAAGCCTCAAAAATTGCCCCACAGGGATTCCTTTTATTGTGTGGAGAGGATGTCCCGACTTTGCATGCAATAGGCTGTTACCTGCCTGGGGCTTTCTATATAGGGAGGAAACGACTCTATCTCCTGCATGACTCAAAGTAATGTCCAGAAATACAATTTTATCTAGACTGGAAACTCCCGTAAAGGAGAGGTTCAAATCATTGTTGTTCAAAAACATCATAAATGATTCAAAATCAATGGATTTATGACTAATGAATAGTAGATCGTCAATATAGCGACGGTACAAAAAGATGCTATCCCTATATGGGTTTCCACCTCCAAAGATGCGGGACCTCTCCCACCAACCCATGTAGAGATTGGCTAGGGAGGGTGAGAACTTGGCTCCCATCGCTGCCCCGCATCTTTGGAGGTAGAACATGTCATCAAAAACAAAATAGTTATGTGTCAATAAATAATCAAGAATTTCTGTCAAAAAAGCCTGTAAAGTAGATGACATCTCCGTGTATGTTTCCAAGCTATAGCCAACCGCTTCCAAAGCCAAAGCGTGTGGAATGGAGGAGTACAGACTGGACACGTCACACGTGATCCAGCTGTACTCCTCGGACCATACAAAAGAGTCCATAATTTTTAGCAGATGGTTTGAGTCTTTCAAATAGCTTGGAAGAACTTGCACTATATGTTGGAGTTGTCCATCCATCCATTCTCCTAGTCGTTCGTTAAGGGAGCCAATGCCTGATACAATTGGGCGTCCATGTACTGGATCCAATCCCTTGTGTATCTTTGGCAGGTGGTGAAAAATTGGTGTTATTGGGAACTCTGGGATCATGTTTTCAGATTCCCTGATGGAAAAAGCACCTATGGCTGCTCCTTTTTTAACAAGTTGCTTTAGGACATTTCTAAACTTGTTGGTCGGGTCACTTTTTAATGGTTGGTATGTATTTGTGTCCATCAGTTGTCTCTAAGCTTTAGCTTTATAGTGTATTTTGTCAAGAACCACCACGGCTCCCCCCTTATCCGCATTTTTGATGATGATGGAATCATCTTCCTGTAATAATTTCAAAGATTTCCTTTCATTTATGGACAGATTGTCTGCGTTGATATTTACATGTGTAGATAGGTTAGAAGCCAGCTTAAAAATGTCCTTTTCGACTAGTTTTTGGAACTTATCCATTTCAGCCGATCGGGATTGTATGGGATAAAAAGATGATGGTATGTTCAAATTTACCCGTTGTGTTCCCTCATCCTTGTCTGGATATATTGAATGTGATTCATGGATTAGTTCCTCTAGTTCCGACACAGCACATTGTTCACGAAACGATAAAGTTGGAGAATGTATTTGGCTATTGTCGGGAGGATTGGAGTCCAGATCGGTTCCTTCAATCATATTATCCTCAGGGTCCACAAAAAAATGTCTCTTTAACGTTAAATTTCGTACGAATTTGTTAATGTGTAATGTCGTATCAAAGGGGTCAAAATGAGTATGGGGACAAAAATTAAGTCCTTTAGATAATAAAGATGTTTCATCTAGAGTGAGACTCCGCTGAGATAAATTTACTACATTATTGAGCATTATTTGTGGTGTGTCCTCAAATTGTATTGACCATTTGACAGATCGCTGGTTTTTCTTCCTCTCCTTGTTTTGGCTTTCTTGGTGCTTTTTTCTTTTTTGTTGCATTTCTGCCCCTTTTTGGCTCGTTTTTTGACTCATTAAAGGAACCCGGATTTGATCTGGGCGTCTGTGTATAGTCAATAGACGTATCGGACGATGTATAGGCTACTGATGTATCAGTGCCTGTGGCCTCCGGGTCTGAAAAGCTGACTTTTTTCTTTTGATAATGGCGACTCCAGGTGTTCGTCTTTTTCCAAATATACACATTGTTTGTTTCATAGTCAACTTTGTCTCTTAATAGCTTTTCTTTTTTACCGCTGATCGTGTTGGTTTCCAATTTATTTATTTTGTCATTTAATTTGAGATCCAAATCCGTAAACAAAGGGTTACTTTTTAACGGGGTAATTTCTTCTTGTAGTTTGGAGATTTCATCCTGTAACCTCTTTAGTTCCAATGTTTTCGAGTCTACTATAAGTTTCATAAGTTCAAAGGAACAGGTGGAAAGTGTATCAGTCCACTGCTTTTTTAATTCTTCATTGAAGAGATCGAACGTAGGAAACTTTTTTATTCGTAGACCTCTAGGGATACGCTCCAAATCCAGGTACTCATTGATGGTGGTTTTTTCCCAATAGGCTTTGATTTCTTTCACCATAAGTTTTTCTAATTTATAGAAGAGTGGTTTTATAGAGACTGAAATGTCCTTCTCTCAGGGTCTGATGAGGAAGCTGCAGCCGTTCACAGCTTCCTCATCAGACCCTGAGACATGATTCATCCACGTGCCAGATATGTGGTCACTGTGGCAGAGGATGGGGCCAGCTGGGCAGAAGATGGGGTCAGCAGGGTATAGGACTGGATTCACTAGGACAGAGTATGGGGTCAGTGGGGCAGGGGATGGGGTCAGCGAGGCAGAGGACAGGGTCAGTAGGGTAGAGGATGAGGTCAGTGGGGCAGAGGATGAGGTCAGTGGGGCAAAGGATGAGGTCAGTGGGGCAGAGGATGAGGTCAGTGGGGCAGAGGATGAGGTCAGTGGGGCAGAGGATGGGGTCAGCGGGGCAGAGGATGGGGTCAGTAGGGCAAAGCATGTGGTCAATGGGGCAGGGGATGAGGTCAGCGAGGCAGAGGACAGGGTCAGTAGGGTAGAGGATGAGGTCAGTAGGGTAGAGGATGAGGTCAGTGGGGCAGAGGATGAGGTCAGTGGGGCAGAGGATGAGGTCAGTGGGGCAGAGGATGGGGTCAGTGGGGCAGAGGATGGGGTCAGTGGGGCAGAGGACGGGGTCAGTGGGGCAGAGGACTGAGTCAGTGGGGCAGAGGACTGAGTCAGTGGGGCAGAGGACTGAGTCAGTGGGGCAGAGGACAGGGTCAGTAGGGCAAAGCATGTGGTAAATGGGGCAGAGGATGAGGTCAGTGGGGCAGAGGACGGTGTCAGTGAGGCAGAGGATGAGGTCAGTGGGGCAGAGGATGGGGTCAGTGGAGCAGAGGACGGGGTCAGTGGGGCAGAGGACAGGGTCAGTAGGGCAGAGGATAGGGTCAGTAGGGCAAAGCATGTGGTCAGTGGGGGAAGAAAATGGGGTCAGCGGGGCATAGGACAGGGTCAGTATGTACTCTATAACTGGGGCCTCCTTGCTATAAAAATATAAACAAGGTTCTAGATTCTGATAATTCCCCCCCCCCCTCCTTCTCTTGAGGACTGAATGTGAGGATGAGGCCCTGTCTCTTAACATGTAAGACAAGGTACCTTGCAAGGGGAGGGAAGACTTTACTGCCCCCTTCCCTTGCAAGGTGCCCTCCTAATTTTGGAAGGCATGTGGCCTAGTATGATTGAAAAAGACGGGGCTACATGCTTGCTGCCCTCCCTTAACTGCCCATCCAGACTGCATACCTGCATAAGGGTCTGGTATAGACTTAATGGGAAACCCCACACCCTTTTTCCCCCAATTTTTTTTATTTTTTACATTGTGCATATTAAAGGGTTAAATGATACTGTTCCATAACTTCATGTGCAGCTTTAAGGCATACTCCAGGCAAATTTCAAGGATTTGTGTATTTTCAGTGTTGCCCTTAATAGGGCATGAAAAGACCCTCTCTCTGCTGAATGGTATTTTTTATTTTTTTTTGCATTGGCACATGTCCCCAATGGCAGTGCCCAGCTACCTGTGTTTGCAAATTATCCTTGAAAAATGCCAATAAAGTTTGATTAGATACCAGATTCGCCTCCCATAGAGGGTTTGACGCTCTACTCAGGGTTTGTGGACTTTTTGATAGGTTCACCAAATGTCCAGTAAACCAAACTTTTCCCAGTTCCCCCCTCCCCCCTATTTAGAACTTATGAGTGACAATAACCATGCAATGTCTCTTGTAGATGCCCAATGAACTCACTCTGATCGCAGTGTCTCCCGGTGTAGCCCGGTTCGCAGATGCAGTCTCCTGTCACTGAGTTACAGCCCCAGTAGCTGTTGCTGCAGTTACAGCTGTTGAGACAATCCACTCCCCAGTGTCCACTGTCACAGGCTGAAACAGAAAGCAAAATGGATTACAAATGTGTTACAAATGGAGCTACGACCATTGTTTTCTTCACTGCAGTTATCCTTGTGGGGGACATGCTAGCCCAGATCTCCTTGGGATCGCTTGTCCCTGAAATAGATGGCCAAATTACCATCCCAGTTCCTACTGATAAGAAACCCCAAGGTCAACGCTAAGGCAATGTCAGACTACAATCTATCGGATTTGTTTAGTCATTGTCCCAAGGGTAATTTATCATCATCTTCCTGGGATCACAGCACCAGCAGTGTCAGGGAATCCCTGTGAGATGTCTGGCACTTAGGCATGCGCATGGTATTTTGCATAGACTGGTGACCTGACACGGGCATGTGCACACAGGTACGTGTGCGTCCACAGTTCCTATTGGCTCCAGCTGGCCTATTTATAGGATGCTTATGCCCATGCTTACTGCTGACTGGTCTTTAGCTTTTCCTGTGGCCTGCTTGTATGCTGTGTTTGATCCCTGTTACTGACTCGGCTTGTTACTAACCTGACCCTGGGTCCTGCTTGCTCTTCTGCCTACTCGTTCCTAACCAAGGCTCTGATTTTGACTACATTTCTGCCTATGCTTCTGTACTTTGATGCCCACTCTCAGCTGACCCTGGCTACCCATAGTGGCCATGCTTCTGTTTCCAATTTGGCTGCCATGGCTGTCATATACATCAGCTCCAACCATTGAAGAATGTTCCTGTCATACGTCTGCTGGGAGCTCTGACATTCCAAGCGTCCTGAACCTGCAGTGCATATGGAGTGTCCCTTTAACCTTGACTGGTCCATCCTGCACAGCCTCTGTTGCTGATCCAGTGTCTTGCCAGACCATCTAGGTCTACATCTCCTACTGCAAGTTCTACCATCAACACCTGCCGACACTCGTGTTCCTCCTCTCCCTTGGCATCATCTGTTCTACCTTCAATGGGGCCTGGGCGGAGGGTACAAGGGAGGCCAACCTCGTAATTTCAGTCTCCTACCAGGTACATGACACATAGGAACATAATATCCCTATGGAAGATTAGCCACCTAGTTCTAGAATGGGCAGTTACACAGCACAGGTTCCTCTAGAATATCCCAGGTGCTCCCACTTGTCTTTAACAGAGGTATTATCTGGGTTGCTGAATCCCAATGTGGTATTTGGAAAGTCATTATTGCAATAATATTCTCTATCTTCCTGAGGAAGCTAGGCTATGAAACGCATCAAGGAAGACTACTTCCCTCTTTAGCAAGCAAATTGATGATTGGATCATTGTGATGGCCCAATAATGTGCCGTAATACATAATAAGGGGGTTAGTCATATAGAGAATGCCATTTGGCAAACTATCTGTTTAAATTTTTATGTTGTCGGAAAAATGCCATTATGGAAAAGGAATTTAAAATGAATAATTTGGATTGTTTTTATACTTTTTAAACAAAACATTTAATTTGTATCAGCGTGTTAGGACTATTGATTGGCACCTCAAAAGTCCAGGTAAGTACTATCGGCAGTAGACACTACCGGCTCCCTAGTGAACATTTCTTTTTTTTTTTTGGTTGACCGTCTTAACTTCCTGAAATAATGATGGTGCCAAGGATAATGGTCTGCTCTTCCCCCAATACTTCTGGTGTTGGTGCTGCCAACCTGGCACTTTTAGGTCTTGGTGTGGGGTCCCTGGGTTGCCAATGTTTTACATACACTGACTCAACCTCATCATTACCTGAACAATTAAACATATACTATACTTTCCTGGAAGATCATCTATGACCAGGATGTGATTGGCTGGCCAGACACCTCTCCAACAGTTATTGCCAGTCCATCCAGATGGGCAAGAGCATCTATCAGTTACAGGGTTGTGTTAAGACTAATGATTGGCACCTCAGTGGTGGTCAGACATCTAAGTACTATGGGCAGTAGACACTACTTTCTCCCTTGTTTTTTTATTTGTTTATTTTGGTTGACTGTCATCATTTACGTGAAAAACGATGGCGCTAAGGAGAACAGTCTGCTCTTCCCCAATACTTCTGTTGTTGGCAACCTGGCACTGGTAGGTCTTGCTTTGCTTGCTTGTCACCTGAACAATTAACCATATACAGTGCCTTGCGAAAGTATTTGGCCCCCTTGAACTTTTTGACCTTTTGCCACATTTCAGGCTTCAAACATAAAGATATAAAACTGTAATTTTTTGTGAAGAATCAACAACAAGTGGGACACAATCATGAAGTGGAACAAAATTTATTGGATATTTCAAACTTTTTTAACAAATAAAAAACTGAAAAATTGGGCGTGAAAAATTATTCAGCCCCCTTAAGTTAATACTTTGTAGCGCCACCTTTTGCTGCGATTACAGCTGTAAGCCGCTTGGGGTATGTCTCTATCAGTTTTGCACATCGAGAGACTGAAATTTTTGCCCATTCCTCCTTGCAAAACAGCTCGAGCTCAGTGAGGTTGGATGGAGAGCGTTTGTGAACAGCAGTTTTCAGTTCTTTCCACAGATTCTCGATTGGATTCAGGTCTGGACTTTGACTTGGCCATTCTAACACCTGGATATGTTTATTTGTGAACCATTCCATTGTAGATTTTGCTTTATGTTTTGGATCATTGTCTTGTTGGAAGACAAATCTCCGTCCCAGTCTCAGGTCTTTTGCAGACTTCATCAGGTTTTCTTCCAGAATGGTCCTGTATTTGGCTCCATCCATCTTCCCATCAATTTTAACCATCTTCCCTGTCCCTGCTGAAGAAAATCAGGCCCAAACCATGATGCTGCCACCACCATGTTTGACAGTGGGGATGGTGTGTTCAGGGTGATGAGCTGTGTTGCTTTTACACCAAACATAACGTTTTGCATTGTTACCAAAAAGTTTGATTTTGGTTTCATCTGACCAGAGCACCTTCTTCCACATGTTTGGTGTCTCCCAGGTGGCTTGTGGCAAACTTTAAACGACACTTTTTATGGATATCTTTAAGAAATGGCTTTCTTCTTGCCACTCTTCCATAAAGGCCAGATTTGTGCAGTATACGACTGATTGTTGTCCTATGGACAGAGTCTCCCACCTCAGCTGTAGATCTCTGCAGTTCATCCAGAGTGATCATGGGCCTCTTGGCTGCATCTCTGATCAGTCTTCTCCTTGTATGAGCTGAAAGTTTAGAGGGACGGCCAGGTCTTCGTAGATTTGCAGTGGTCTGATACTCCTTCCATTTCAATATTATCGCTTGCACAGTGCTCCTTGGGATGTTTAAAGCTTGGGAAATCTTTTTGTATCCTAATCCGGCTTTAAACTTCTCCACAACAGTATCTCGGACCTGCCTGGTGTGTTCCTTGTTCTTCATGATGCTCTCTGCGCTTTAAACGGACCTCTGAGACTATTACAGTGCAGGTGCATTTATACGGAGACTTGATTACACACAGGTGGATTCTATTTATCATCATTAGTCATTTAGGTCAATTTTTCAGTTTTTTATTTGTTAAAAAAGTTTGAAATATCCAATAAATTTCGTTCCACTTCATGATTGTGTCCCACTTGTTGTTCATTCTTCACAAAAAATTACAGTTTTATAGCTTCATGTTTGAAGCCTGAAATGTGGCAAAAGGTCGAAAAGTTATATATATATATATATACTTTCGCAAGGCACTGTACATCTAAATACTTTGGGCAGTAGACACTACCAGCTCCCAGGTGGACACTTCCTTGTTTTCACTTTTGCTTGACCGATATTATTTCCCTGAAATAATTATGATGCTAAAGATAACGGTCTGCTCTTCCCCCAATACTTCTGTTGTTGGTGTTGGCAACCTGGCACTGGTAGGTCTTGGTGTGAGGTCTTTGGCTGGCCAAAGTTTTACATACAGTAAACCTCCTCACTACCAGAACAATTAACCATGGAAGACCATCCATGACCATGATGTGATCGGCTGGTCACATACCTCTCCGACAGTTATGGCCCGTCCATCCAGGTGGGCAAGAGCATCTACCAGTCACAGGGTCACACTGCCCGTCATCCTGACAAGAACACCTTGACTGGCATCCTTGGCCAAACCATCCAGAAAGACATTCTGTAATAAAAAAAATTATGTTCTTGGTTTCCATCAACACAACTCTATGATGATCTAATTCTATAGTTATCGGATATACAGTATACATAAAATATAAGTCAAAAACCATACGCCCAACAACCAAAGGGACACAAATGTAACGAATTTTTCATGAAAAGTCTGCAAAACAAAAGCACCAACCTAGGTACCAATTACAGAGAGAACTGCCCTAAATGATTGGATGTAGTATGCAGACTAGGGAACCATTAGGAGCCAATCAGATGTGCTGCACTCACATATGCTGAGAAGGAACATACTAAAGCCCCGTACACACGCACAGATTGTTGGCTGTAAATTGTTGGCCAACGTCCGATCTGCCGATTGCAGGCTTGTTAGTATGATGCTTCCGACAACCAACTGCGAATTTTCGGCCGAAAAAAATCTGGTGTGCATGTTATAAATTTTTTGTTGGCCAACAAAGAACGGCCGATTGTTCCTCAGTCAGTACAGATTTCGGCAGACAAAAATCAGATGAGCAAGACTGGGCATGCTCAGAGAAGAAAAAACACAAGGAAAGTCGACCAGAACATGACATCACTTCTGAAGTTGGTTTTTGTTGGCCAACAAAAGTCCAGTGCAAGTCTAGAGCACATTTCAACCAACAAACAACACTGGACAAAAGTTGGCCGATCGGTTGGCCAACAATCTGTGCGTGTGTACGGGGCTTGAGTGAGCAGAAAGATTTCCTTGTTAGTCTGTTACTGCTCCCTCGCTGTCCAATCACAGGTTGGAGGCAGGAAGGTGACCTAGCGTTATTGCTTTACTACAGTAGAGAAAAGGCAAAAGGCTCTACTCTCTACTGTAGGGTAAGTAAAAGATCCAACTGGCTGTGCTGTGTGGCAAAGCTGTTTAAATCTCAGAACTGGATGGACAGATACAAATCATTTGGTAGGTAAAGATCCATCTGCCTAGAGACGATTGGTTAGGTTTCTATTATAAGTTGGCATTATTGAGTACTGGTAATACTTACTATCGTCGCAATGGCTGCCGCTATATCCGGGCGCACAGACGCACTCCCCCGTGATTGGGTTACATCTGCCGGCGTTCTTGCAGAGAGGGCAGATCTCCTGGCACCGGGGCCCCCAGAATCCCGCTGGGCAATCTGTATCAGACACACAAGAATGGTAACAAATTACAGCTCAGACTGCAACAACCACGGTCATTCCTTTCAGGAGACAGCGACAGCGACCAGCCCGGCCAAAGCAAGAATTGCCATGACATCCATTGTGGAGATTTCTGCTGACTGCTCAGAAAATAAAACATTATTTTCTTTCCAATAGTAGATCGGTTTCAGTCCCGGTTCACATATATGTGATGACAGACATTGCATGTGATTCACACCACACTGCTCTTCAAATCACATGCGATGTCTGTGTGATGCGAATTCAGCCATACAGATCGTGTAGCTGAATTTGCATCGCATTCGGACACAACTCGCACAGGAACCTTTATTGGGTCCGCACCAGAATCGGATCGCATGAGTGTTCACACCTATGTGATCCAATTCATGTCGGAACTGACAGTTCGCACTGCGATATGCAAACTGATCTGGGGGTGTCGTTAACTTTGTATTGACACCCCCCAGCGATTCGCATATGGCAGTGTGACCTGCCTGCTATTTGAATGCGATACGGGAACCTGCAGTGGATTCGCAGGGTTCCCGCATGGCATATATGTGAACCGGGGACTAAGTCTGAAAATGAAGCATGAACTATAAAAGGACTAATAATGCTCGTATTTAACCCCTTCATGCCTAAGCCTTTTTCTGACACTTGTTGCTTACAAGATAAAATCAATATTTTTTGCTAGAAAGTACTCAGAACCCCCAAACACACATATATATATATATATATATACACACACATACAGATATATATATATTCATACATACACACACACATTATATATATATATATATCTGTACATCAACACTCCGGACACAAGTGGTTGAGCTAGGCAATGTTTTCTGCTTCCAACATGAAAAACACACTGCGCATGCACAACCACATCCCAGTTATTATTGAAGTGATTGTAAAGTCTGTTTTTTTTTTTTTTTCCAATAAAAATTACAAACATATTACACTTACCTCCTCTGTGCAGTGGATTTGCACAGAGCAGCCCCGATCCTCCTCTTCTCGGATCCCTCTTCGGCTCTCCTGGCCCCTCCCTCCCTCCCTTTGAGTGACCCCACAGCAAGCAGCTTGCTATGGGGGCACCCGAGCTGAGTCCCCCCCCCATCCCTACTGGCGCTGCCCAAACACACTCTAGAGGGCACTTGGACGGTCACCGCCGGCCCTGAACCGAAACTGTACATGCGAAGTTCCGAGCCGAGCATCACAGCCATATTTTTTACTGGCAAACTTTTCCTGTCACTGGCATTTATTGGCCCGTTTTTACTGGCTGCCAGTAAAAATACTGACGATTGGCAACACTGCCATGCATGCACAGTGCACACTCCATGCTAACTATGGACAGTTGGAGTAAAGGTACAGAGAAAAGGTGCAGGGCAGTAGACCAATTCTATGCCTTACGTTAGAAGTAGGGGAGGGGGCGCAGTTCTGCACCCTTGCCATAGGTATTGGATGAGCCTGTCCTGGTACTGCAACTGGGTACTCTTTGCTCCTGGAGTGATGGAAAGGTAAGTATGTGCAGTTGTGGATAGGAGATAGGGCAGGTAGAGAGCAAATGACTCGTCCCCAGTATTACCTGTGATCTTCCTGCAGCCGATCTTTACCCCATTACTGACTTACTATACCGTACTGCAACTGTGTCTCTGTATGGTGGTAGCCATGTTGGTAGAGGCAGGGCTTTGCTTCCTCTTCTTAGAACCTCCAGCAAGGAGAACATTGAGCAGCACAGTGGGGGACATCACCAAATCTTACTCCAAACCTCCAGAGACCAACAGTCAGAGGCAGCAGTGCCATAGATCTCACACTGCAGATATACAGCTTTGCGGCTGTAGGTAAAGGAGTAGCTTGGCACCCTCCCTAGTCAGGAAAAGCACTGCAATTTTTTTAGGAGGAATTTTAGACAAATAGATTTTGACTTATTATGTTGCCAGTTCATGGTTTTTTTACCTTCGGAACAATCTGACCCAGTTTTTCCAGCTGGACACAGGCATGTGCCATCAATATGGTTGCATGGAGCTCCACCACACGAACAGCTCTGCAGGCACTGCTTTCCATATTTCGCCGTCGGGCACTCTGTACATGAATAAAAAACACAGAAATGTGTTATTTGCAGGGCTTTTTTCAGCAGGAATGTGGGGGAATGCAGTTCCGGCACCTCCAGAACTGAATGTATGTACTGGCAAGGGGTGCTGGGGTGTGCTAGAGGGTCTATTGATGCTGGCTGCTGAGAAATCTATTGTTGCTGGAGGGGATCTATTTTTGCAGAGAAAGGGGGACTATTGTTGCTGGGGAGGTCTTCTGTTGCTTGTGGGGGATCAATTGTTGCTGAGAGAGATCTACTGACAAGATAGGGGTCCTTTGTCGCTGGCTGCTGGAGGGTCTATTAATGCTGGCTGCTGGGGAATCTATTGTTGCTGAAGGGGATCTATTTTTTAAGGGGGGTCTATTGTTGCTGGTGGGGGCATCTATTGTTGCTGGGGTGGGTCTTATGTTGCAGGGGGTCAATCGTTGCTGGGAGGGATCTACTGTTAAAGGAGGGGCCTCGTGTTTCTGGCTGCTGGAGGGTCTATTGATGCTGGCTGTTGGGGAGTCCGTTGTTGCTGGGGTTGATCTATTGTCGATGTGGTGTCCATTGTTGCTAGATCTACTTTACTGCCTTTCTTGTTGTCATTAACAAATACCATACAAAATACTTTGTGCCACAAAATGATACTTTCTGTAGGTTCTGTATTCTCTAAAATGGGTGGTACTGGGAGGTGAATAAGTTGTGGAACCTAGAAACGGTGCTCGGAGGTGGGTAGGGGGGCGAAGTCAAGGGTCGAATTGGAAGGGAGGAGTTCCTGCACCTCATCTCTGAGAAAAAAAGCCCTGGTTATTTGTGACTTTTACATGTTGAAGTCATCCCAGGGGGCACAACAGATCCTTTTAGAACCTTTATAGGAGGGAAAAGAAAGCGCCCATTCTCAATAAGATGCTGTTAAAACATTGAGAAAATCTTTCCACTTGGTTTTTCCATAGCTCCAATAAAGGCATCAATAGCAAAGGTAAAACCAAAAACAAGAAACGTATCCTTCTAGATAAGCAGAAGGTTAGGTTATGGCCCCAAACCTCATGGACCCTGAAGCAGCCCCACCATTGGAAGCATCATAGCCTCCATTGTACTGGGGATTTTTTTGTGGATCTTCAGACCTGGTTAGATGCCCTTTGGGCAGGTTGAGTAGCTTAAACTCTAGTCCTTCCACATGTACACAGGCGAAGCAACAGTCAATAGACTTTTGTATGCCCCACAACCAAGGCTTTTGCAGGCAAAAACCATGAATGAAGTATGTTAAATACACATAAAACCTTATGGGAAGACTTGTGACATGGTCTTGTGACAGGGTCACTTTACGAGAGTTAAAAGATGGCAGCAGTCTTTCAGTCTATTGTAAAAAGGGCAACGTTCTTCACCACAGTACTGAAGCTTGGTAGTGTCTCACCCCTCCCATTTGTGGATATGGTGGGTAGGGCTAGCTTTTAATACAAAGCCAGAAGAGCCAGGGGCAGAGAGTGATGGTAAAAGGCTACCCCAAGCATACTGCCATATAAGCTTGTAACCTTAAATAGTAAACCCTTTGGCATAGATCTAGTACAGGCTCTGCTGGATAACCCACATATGGGGGCCTACAGTGAAGACACTGGAGTTGGTCAGCCATATTGTGTTAATGTTGGACTTGAACTGTGCAGAGTTATTGATATCGGGATGAAAGAGGCAGGGGTGTAGGGTGTATTAGCCAAGAATTGTACATTATGTCTCTGCTACAGTAAAAACATTAAAAGTCTGAAGGTTTGGACATTTCTTATTCCTGGAGGTGGGCCTCAGAGAATGTGAGTGATAATCAGAGGTAGGCCTCAGAGAATCAGTGATCCTCAGAGATGAGCCTCAGAGAATGTGAGTAATCCTCAGAGGTGGGCCTCAGAGAATGAGAGTGATCCTGAGAGATGGGCCTCAGAGAATGTGAGTGATCATCAGAGGTGGGCCTAAGAGAATCAATGATCCTCAGAGGTGGGCCTCAGAGAATGTGAGTAATCCTCAGAGGGGGCCCTCAGAGAATCAGTGATCCTCAGAGGTGGGCCTCAGAGAATGTGAGTGATCCTAAGAGGTGGGCCTAAGAGAATCAGTGATCCTCAGAGGTGGGCTTCAGAGAATGTGGTTCTCAGAGGTGGGCCTCAGAGAATGTGAGTAATCCTCAGAGGGGGGCCTCAGAGAATCAGTGATCCTCAGAGGTGGGCCCAGATAATGAGAGTGATCCTGAGAGATGGGCCTCAGAGAATTTGAGTGATTCTCAGAGGTGGGCCTAAGAGAATCAGTGATCCTCAGAGGTGGGCTTCAGAGAATGAGAGTGATCCTTAGAGGTGGGCCTCAGAGAATGTGAGTAATCCTCAGAAGTGGGCCTCAGAGAATCAGTGATCCTCAGAGATGGGCCTCAGAGATTGTGAGTGATCCTCAGAGGTGGGCCTCAGAGAAGGTGAGTGATCCTCAGAGATGGGCCACATAGAATATGAATGATCCTCAGAGGTGGGCCTCAGAGAATTAGTGATCCTCAGAGATGGGCCTCAGAGATTGTGAGTGATCCTCAGAGGTGGGCCTCAGAGAAGGTGAGTGATCCTCAGAGATGGGCCACATAGAATATGAATGATCCTCAGAGGTGGGCCTCAGAGAATTAGTGATCCTCAGAGATGGGCCTCAGAGAATGAGAGTGATCCTCAGAGATGGGCCACATAGAATATGAATGATTCTCAGAGGTGGGCCTCAGAGAATGTGAGTAATCCTCAGAAGTGGGCCTCAGAGAATCAGTGATCCTAAGAGATGGGCCTCAGAGAATGTGAGTGATCCTCAGAGGTGGGCCTCAGAGAAGATGAGTGATCCTCAGAGATGGGCCTCAGAGAATATAAATGATCCTCAGAGATGGGCCTTGGAGAATGTGAGTGATCAAAGATGGTGGATATTTTCAATGTTACAGGTGTGTGTGCCCCAAATCTTGTTTTTTTGCAGAATGACAGTGGGAGAAGCCCTTGGCTAGCAAGATTATTGCTGACCTTCTAACACATGAATCTCTCTCTGACAGTTTATTGTACTGTGCAGCAGTGTCTTGTAATTTAGAACCTCTTTCTACCTACTAAGAATATTTTTCTCTTGTGACATGGCATGCTCACATAACATGGTAAAGCAGGTTTCTTGTATGTCTGCAACACAAATTCTCCAGGCCAGGCTTTCTTGGGAATAGGAGTTATAGGGGGGCATGGGTGCCTACTGTGCAAGTCAGGTGTGGGTCTATGGAGAACAGTGTAGGTCTTTAGTGCCAATACCTTGGTCACAGTTGTCCCCGTGGTATCCCTCTGGACACAGCCTCAGACACTTCCCATTTGTGTGGTCACAGGTCACTCCAGGTGGGCACTCGCATTTACTCTTGCAGCTGATGCCATAAAATCCGGCGTCACATTCTGTATATCAGAAAGGTACAGATAGAAATATATCAGAACTGATCCTTCTATGGGGGTCGCAAGCCAGAAAAGGTTTCTAAAGTGCTAAAAACTTTATTAAAATTCCAACTTTCTGACAAAGCTTTAAGGCAAAGAACAGGTTTTAATTGTTTTGCAAATCATATTTATTTCCTGCCTTATGTCCTAAAAGCTGAACTCTGCATGTTTGGTGCTTGCCGATTGGTTAAACTATCTGGCTGGTTTGCCAGAAGTTAACATCCTACAGCTTCTGCAGCAGGAAGTTACATAGTTACATAGTAGGTGAGGTTGAATAAAGACAATAGTCCATCCAGTTCCCCCTGTGTAGGTGTGTGTAGCTGTAATCATCTCACATAGCCCTGGATGTCCTGATCCTTGAGATGTACATCCAAGAGTCTTTTGAAAGCCACCATACTACCCGCAGAAACCACCTCTTGTGGTAGAGAATTCCACAATCTTGTAGCCCTAACAGTAAAGAACCCCCCACGTTGCCTGAGGTTAAAACGCTTCTCCTCTAATCGCATTGTATGTCCTCGAGTCCTCATGCAATCTCTTCGACTGAACAGCTTTTTTTCTAAGCTGAGATCCCCATTGAGATATTTAAAAATTGCTATCATGTCCCCCCTCAGGCGTCTCTTCTCCAGGGAGAATAAATCAAGCGATTGTAGCGATTGTAGCGATTCATAATTAAGGTCCTCAAATCCCCTACTTAGTTTAGTTGCCTTTCTCTGGACTCTCTCCAGCTCCAACACATCCCTCCCGAGGACCGGCGACCAGAACTGGACAGAATACTACAGATGCGGTCGGACCAGAGTTTTATAAAGTGGAAGTGATTTACTGTCTACTGCAATTAAATTAATACTTCCTGCTGTTCTGGCGACCATGGTATCTGAAAACTTCCTAATTTTTAAAGGGGCTTCCATATTCAAAAAGGCCCATAGACCCCCACATTCACCAGGCCAGGGATGTGGGAAACAGGCCCCTTTCCTCATCAGCATAGGGAAGAGATGTTTGCCACTGGCCAGGGTATCCTCGCCATGTTGAATGCACATGGCCTGATTTAGTTTGGGGAAGAGGAAGGGGGAGGGGGGAAGGGAAGGGGAGGGGGGGCGGGCACACTCTCACTTCCCCTCCCCTTCCTTTTTTTCTGGCCAGCCAGGCTGCATGCTCCAGTAAGGGTCTGGTATGGATTTTGGGGGAGGACTCCTTTTCTTCTTGTAATGTTGGGTAGGGTTTCTGTTGAAATCCATACAAGACCTAAAGTTAAAACCTACCAGACAGCACAGCCACACCATAATATTCGAGTGCAGATCTCGGTTTATTTCAAAGATAAATGTTCTACAGAAGCCAATGCATTTGGGGGCTAAGCTCTACTCTCTTCATCAGGGCTGGAATGTGACTTGTTACATTCCAGCCCTGACCAAGGGAGCAGAATGTAGCCCTGAAACGCGTTGGCTTCTGTAAAAAAATAAATAAATATATATATATATATGCCTTTGGAATAAATTCATATCTGGACTTGCATATTATGGTGGGCTACTTTAAAGTGATTGTAAAGGCTTGTGTTTTTCTTTAAAAATTAGAGATGTCATACTTAGGGACTAAACATGAAAGCTTTTTTACCTTAACCACTTGCCGACCAGCTGCTGTAGTTTTACTGTGGCAGGTTGGCTCTGTTACATGAAATGACAAACATGTACGTTGGTTCATGTAGCAATTAGTGTGGGCATGTGCGCACGCACTGATTGGCTAGAGGGGGAGCCAATCAGTGATGTCCGCCGGGCAGCCACAGTCGCTCCCCGTGGAGACAGAACGGTGGTCTGCTGATGTAAACACGGCAGAATGCTGTTCTGTGAATAATGAACACAGGGATCCTGTGTTCCTCTTATTTAGGAACACAGATCTCTATGTTCATTCGGTGAGCCCATCCCCCACACAGTTAGAAAGCACCCCCTAGGCTCACATTTAATCCTTTGATCGCTCCTGGTGTTAACCCCTTCCCTGCCAGTGTCATTAGTGCAGTAACAGTGCATATTTTTTGTAAATTTAGTACTATTTGTAGTAAATTTCCAAACTTGTCCTTCGCTTTTTCGGCTCAAAAATGTCACAACTGATTACCGATTTTTGTGCCCATTAACTGGCCGAAAAACGAAAGAACCAAAATGTCTCCAGTCCAAATGAGTGAATTTCGCCCGATTTTTCACATAGTGTATGGCCAGCATTAGAAAGCACCTCCTAGGTACACATTTAACCCTTTGATCGCCCCTGGGGTTAATCCCTTCCCTGCCAGTGTCATTATTACAGTAACAGTGCATATTTTTAGCACTGATTACTGTAGTAATGTCACTGGTCCCCTAAAAGTGTCAAAAATGTCAGTTAGGGGTCCGATCTGTCCGCCGCAATGTCGCAGTCCCGCTAAAAATCGCCGATCACCGCCATTACTAGTAAAATAAATAAATATGACATAAATCTTTCCCCTAGTTTGTAGATGCAAAAACTTTTGCGCAAACCAATCAATATACACTTGTTGGGATTTTCTTTTACCAAAAATATGTAGCAGAAAACAAATTGGTCTAAAATGATGAAAAAATTTGATATTTTAATTATTTTTATTGGGAATGTTTAATAGCAGAAAGTAAAAAATATTGTTTGTTTTCTTTGAGAATTAAAAATAAAAATCACACAGGTGATCAAATACCACCAAAAGAAAGCTCCGTTTGTGGGAAAAAAAGGACGTCAACTTCATTTGGGTACAGCGTCGCACGACCGCGCAATTGTCCGTTAAAGTCACGCAGTGCCGAATCGCAAAATAGGCCCTGGTCTTTGAGCAGCCAAATCCTCGGGGGCTTAAGTGGTTAAGTTAAAAAAAACCTTCATTCTTTACAATCACTTTAATTCTCTGCATCACAACCCAAGGTGACCATGGAAATGGTCTGGGTGTAGAAGTTCCACTACAATATCCACATCACCCACCATCATACCATCATTATACCAATGAATAATAACAACGTAACATGTATATATGTAACAAGACTCCAGGGTTCCAACGCCTTTAGTCCACTTTTTTAAGACAGCACATTTGGGACACAATCAGTAGAAGCCGTTGTTAATGTAGAACTTACGCGTTTCGCAGGATGTCCCGAGGTAGCCCGGTCTGCAGGTGCAGGCGCCGTTCTTTTTGCTGCACTCCAGGGTGTTGCTCTGTACACAGGTGCACTCTTTGGAGCAACCCGACCCAAAAGTCCATTTTGGGCAAGCTGCAGTCCGGAGAAATAGAAAAACAATCGTAAGTGGAAGCCACATTCCGGGAACATGCCAAATAATTTGCAGAGATTTTAAGGGGTTACTCTAGTAAGTTGTGTCTCCTGCCAAAAAAATGGCAAGTAAAAACCTAGTAGTAGACAATAACCACAACCCAACTGTCATACAGCGCATCCGGAAAGTATTCACAGCGCTTCACTTTTTCCACATTTTATGTTACAGTCTTATTCCAAAATGGATTAAATTCATTATTTTCCTCAAAGTTCTACAAACAATACCCCATAATGACAACGTGAATGAAGGTTGTTTGATATCTTTGCAAATGTATTTAAATAAAAAACGAAAAGATCCCATGTATTCACAGCCTTTGCCATTGAGCTCAGGTGCGTCCTGTTTCCACTGATCATCCTTGAGATGTTTCTACAACTTGATTAGAGGTCATCTGTGGTAAATTCAGTTGATTGGACATGATTTTGGAGAGGCACACACCTGTCTATATAAGATCCCACAGTTAACAGTGCATGTCAGAGCACAAACCAAGCCCGGAAGTCCAAGGAATTGTCTGTAGACCTCAGAGATAGGATTGTATGGAGGCACAGATCTGGGGAAGGGTGCAGAAACATTTCTGCAGCATTGAAGGTCCAAATGAGCACAGTGGCCTCCATCATCACCTGTAAATGGAGGAAGTTTGGAACCACCAGGACTCTTCCTAGAGCGGGCCGTCCGGCCGAACTGAGCGATTGGGAGAGAAGAGCCATAGTCAGTGAGCTGACTAAAAACCTGATGGTCACTCTGACAGAGCTCCAGCGTTTCTCTGTGGAAAGAGGAGAACCTTCCAGAAGAACAACCATCTCTGCAGCACTCCACCAATCAGGCCTGTATGGTAAAGTGGCCAGACTGAAGCCACTCCTCAGTAAAAGGCACATGACAGCCCACCTGGAGTTTGCCAAAAAGGCACCTGAAGGACTCCCAGACCATGAGAACCAAAAATTCTCCGATCCAATGAAACAAAGATTGAACTCTTTGGCCTGAATGGCAAGCGTCATGTCTGGAGGAAACCAGGCACTGCTCATCACCTGGCCAATACCATCCCTACAGTGAAGCATGGTGGTGGCAACATCATGCTGTGGAGATGTTTTTCAGCGGCAGGAACTGGGAGACTAGTCAGGATTGAGGGAAAGATGAATGCAGCAATGTACAGAGACATCCTTGATGAAAACCTGCTCCAGAGCGCTCTGGACCTCAGACTGGGGTGAAGGTTCATCTTCCAACAAGACAACAACTCTAAGCACACAGCCAAGATAACAAAGGAGTGGCTACTGGACAACTCTGTGAATGTCCTTGAGTGGCCCAGCCAAAGCCCAGACTTGAACCCAATTGAACATCTCTGGAGAGATCTGAAAGTGGCTGTGCACCGACGCTCCCCATCTAACCTGATGGAGCTTGAGAGGTCCTGCAAGAAGAATGGGAGAAACTGCCCAAAAATAAGTGTGCCAAGCTTGTAGCATCATACTCAAAAATACTTGAGGGTGTAATTGGTGCCAAAGGCGCTTCAACAAAGTATTGAGCAAAGGCTGTGAATACTTATGTACATGGGATTTGTTTTCTTTTTAATAAATTTGCAAAGCTTTCAAACTTCTTTCACATTGTCATTTTGGGGAATTGTTTGTAGAATTTTTAGGGAAAATAATGAATTTAATCCATTTTGGAATAAGGTTGTAACATAACAAAATGTGGAAAAAGTGAATCTCTGTGAATACTTTCCAGATGCACTGTATATTTTATTTTTCTGTGTAGTCTTCTCTTGGATCTATCAAGGGTCACAACTACTTCCTCAGGGAGTCTCAACTCCTCCTGCTGATACCTGATGATACTTTCTATTGCAGTGGGAAACCTTTATAACTTTTCTAGTCCTTTCCTTTGAAAAGTGAGCTCTTAAACGTGGACACATCGATCTCTCCAGGCTTTGTACACATCGGTCTCTCGAAGCTTTGAACACATCGGTCTCTCGAAGCTTTGTACACATCGGTCTCTCTAGGCTTTGTACACATCGGTCTCTCCAGGCTTTGTACACATCGGTCTCTCCAGGCTTTGTACACATCGGTCTCTCCAGGCTTTGTACACATCGGTCTCTCTAGGCTTTGTACACATCGGTCTCTCTAGGCTTTGTACACATCGGTCTCTCTCGAGGCTTTGTACACATCGGTCTCTCCAGGCTTTGTACACATCGGTATTTCCAGGCTTTGTACACATCGGTATTTCCAGGCTTTGTACACATCGGTCTCTCTAGGCTTTGTACACATCGGTCTCTCAAGGCTTTGTACACATCGGTCTCGCTAGGCTTTGTACACATCGGTCTCTCGAGGCTTTGTACACATCGGTCTCTCGAGGCTTTGTACAGATCTGTCTCTCTAGGCTTTGTACACATCGGTCTCTCTAGGCTTTGTACACATCGGTCTCTCTAGGATTTGTACACATCGGTCTCTCTAGGCTTTGTACACATCGGTCTCTCGAGGCTATGTACACATCGGTCTCTCTAGGCGTTGTACACATCGGTCTCTCGAGGCTTTGTACACATCGGTCTCTTTAGGCTTTGTACACATCGGTCTCTCCAGGCTTTGTACACATCGGTCTCTCTAGACTTTGTACACATCGGTCGCTCTAGGCTTTGTACACATCGGTCTCTCTAGGCTTTGTACACATCGGTCTCTCTAGGCTTTGTACACATCGGTCTCTCTAGACTCTGTACACATCGGTCTCTCCAGGCTTTGTACACATCGGTCTCTCTAGACTTTGTACACATCGGTCTCTCTAGGCTTTGTACACATCGATCTCTCTAGGCTTTGTACACATCGGTCTCTCCAGGCTTTGTACACATCGGTCTCTCTAGGCTTTGTACACATCGGTCTCTCTAGGCTTTGTACACATCGGTCTCTCCAGGCTTTGTACACATCGGTCTCTCTAGGCTTTGTACACATCGGTCTCTCCAGGCTTTGTACACATCGGTCTCTCCAGGCTTTGTACACATCGGTCTCTCTAGGCTTTGTACACATCGGTCTCTCTAGGCTTTGTACACATCGGTCTCTCTAGGTTTTGTACACATCGGTCTCTCTAGGCTTTGTACACATCGGTCTCTCTAGGCTTTGTACACATCGGTCTCTCGAGGCTTTGTACACATCGGTCTCTCTAGGCTTTGTACACATCGGTCTCTCGAGGCTTTGTACACATCGGTCTCTCTAGGCTTTGTACACATCGGTCTCTCGAGGCTTTGTACACATCGGTCTCTCTAGGTTTTGTACACATCGGTCTCTCTAGGCTTTGTACACATCGGTCTCTCTAGGCTTTGTACACATCGGTCTCTCGAGGCTTTGTACACATCGGTCTCTCTAGGCTTTGTACACATCGGTCTCTCGAGGCTTTGTACACATCGGTCTCTCTAGGCTTTGTACACATCGGTCTCTCTAGGCTTTGTACACATCGGTCTCTCCAGGCTTTGTACACATCGGTCTCTCTAGGCTTTGTACACATCGGTCTCTCCAGGCTTTGTACACATCGGTCTCTCTAGGCTTTGTACACATCGGTCTCTCTAGGCTTTGTACACATCGGTCTCTCTAGGCTTTGTACACATCGGTCTCTCTAGGCTTTGTACACATCGGTCTCTCGAGGCTTTGTACACATCGGTCTCTCTAGGCTTTGTACACATCGGTCTCTCGAGGCTTTGTACACATCGGTCTCTCTAGGCTTTGTACACATCGGTCTCTCTAGGCTTTGTACACATCGGTCTCTCTAGGCTTTGTACGCATCGGTCTCTCTAGGCTTTGTACACATCGGTCTCTCTCGAGGCTTTGTACACATCGGTCTCTCGAGGCTTTGTACACATCGGTCTCTCGAGGCTTTGTACACATCGGTCTCTCTAGGCTTTGTACACATCGGTCTCTCTAGGCTTTGTACACATCGGTCTCTCCAGGCTTTGTACACATCGGTCTCTCCAGGCTTTGTACACATCGGTCTCTCCAGGCTTTGTACACATCGGTCTCTCCAGGCTTTGTACACATCGGTCTCTCCAGGCTTTGTACAGAGTAGAAGGGCTTTAATTCTAACTTGGAGAAAATGCTGCTGTAGGTTCCCTGCAGTAATGATCTCATGCCTAAAAGCCTAGAGATGTTTGGTGATAAGATTTATTTTCAAGCCGAGGATTAAACTTCATGCTGGCAGATCCTCCTCTTCACTAAAGTCAAATCAGACATTAACACTGAAGGGAGCCTGGAGCAGCATTCTCTCCAGGAAAATATGTGTTTTCTTGCTTTCGTTTATCCATCCCACAATGATCGCTAACATTTAACATTGCACACAATTACAATGTAGCCAGATGTGATAAGATGATTATTGTCTCACCTAAATGGCAGTATCGCCCGTAGAGGCCGGCCTCGCACAGACACGCCCCATGGACCTTGTGGCATCGGCCCTTGTTGGCACAGTTGCATTTCCTCTTACAGTTTTTACCATAATAACCTTTTGGACAACCTGAAATAAAATAAAAAAATAAATAAAAGGAGTCCAACTTGAAACATTTAATAAATAAGTTGATGAGTTGGCCAACAGCACTTTAACTACCTCTGCAATCGCTTTGGGGCCCGAATTGTGGGAGGGGCCCGCTATGAAATTCTTAGCCCCCTTGTCTCTCCCTAAGCTAATCTTCATCAGTCGGCAAGCAGCCCTTTCTGAAACCTTTCATAACTCATCCATGAATGCTGTTTGTTAAACAATAAGCTGACAAGTTGGCCAACAGCACGTTAACTAACACTGCAATCGTTTTAGGGCCCACAATGAAGGAGGGGCCTGCTATCATATTCCCGACACTTGGCCAGGACAAGGGGTAGGTAGGAGGGGCCGCTGCCCTGGGCACTGTGGTATCATGTGAGGTGGGGGGTGCCACAAAGGGGATGGGAGGAGGGCATTTGTTTTGGGAGGGGGAATTTAGGGGGGGCAGGATATATGAATTGAGATGAAATTTGGGGAGATATGCCAGGAGTGGTGATTTGTGTTGGGAGGGGGGGGATAGGGGAAAAAGATTTGTGCTAGGAGGGGGAAATTTGGGGGGTTTGTGCTAGAAAAGATAATATGGTGGGGGGGGGGGGGATTTGGGCTAGGAGGGGATTTTTTCTGGGGGGATTGCGCTAGCAGGGACGATTTGAGGTATCTGTGCTAGGAGGGAATATATTTTTTTTTGACGGGGGGGATTTTTTCTAGGAAGGGGGACTTGAACTTGGGCTGGGGGGGGGGGGTTAGGAGTGGGAGGGAGAAGATTTGTGCTCAGAGGGGAAATTTGAGGGATAGAAGATTTGTACTAGGAGGGAGGAATTCTTTTTTTTTTGGGAGGAGGGGGGATGGATTTGTATTGGGGGCATATAGGGAATGAGAGGAGTTGAGCTGGGAGGGGTTAGGGGGGGCAAAAATTTGTGCTGGGAATGCTGGGAAGGGGATTTCAGCATGGGGGTTGGAGGGGGGGAATTTTGCTGACACATAATGCTCATACATCTTAGGGGGGGGGGGGGTGCAAGGGGCACACATTGACTTGCTCACCCTGGTCTCTAGATTACCTTGTCTTGGCACTGCCTGCACCTGCCCACATGGAAGAAAAATATATTTTAAATATATTTAAAAAAAAAATCATTTTTTTCCCCCAAATATATTGGAAATATATTTGAAATGCTACAATTTTGGCCATATTCAATATATTTCTAAAAATTTTCCCTAAATATATTGGAAATATATTTTTCTTCCATATGGGTGGTCTCTCGCTAGGCCAATCTTCATCGGTTGACAAACAAAACATTCCAACATTGATTTTTTTTATTTTTTTTTATTGTTATTGCTTATAACAGTGATGATCACTGTTATAAGCAATAGTTTTACCTTTTATGAATGGCTTTCATTCATGACAGCTTGCTTACTATTGTGATGCAGTAACTGGCTACAGCTAGTCACATGGTACATTGCTTACATGCAATTGCTATGATAGGTCGTAGCACTCCCAGCGGCTGGGTACCGAGTACCGCGATCTGCTGGACACAGCAGTCACGGGATCGTGCTGCTGCCTGCCCCAGGGAGCGCGCCAGTGCGCATTTGATGAGCGGCGGTACCAGTATGCCGGTTAGCCTGGAGCTGCCCGCCAGCTGTAAATTTCCTGTGGGCGGGCAGCAATTGGGTAAATAATATATCAACAAGCTAACCAACACTATCATATCTCTGCACCGGATATCTCCCTAGATCAGTGATGGTGAACCTTGGCACCCCAGATGTTTTGGAACTACATTTCCCATGATGATCATGCACTCTGCAGTGTAGGTGAGCATCATGGGAAATGTAGTTCCAAAACATCTGGGGTGCCAAGGTTCACCATCACTGCATAAATCTCCATTGATTGACAAGGAGAAATTTCAAGAAAACTTTACAATTTCATCCATGCATGCCAATTCCTAAACAATAGGTTGACATGCTGGCCAACAGCACGTTAACTACCACCACAGTTACTTTAGGGCCTGCAGCGCATGTGGGGCCCGCTATCATATCCCTGCACCTGGTCTCTCCCTAGGCCAATCTTCATTGATTGGCAAGCAGAACTTTCCAAAACCTTATCCAATCATCCATGCATGCTGTTTATTAAACAATAAGTTGACAAGCTGCCCAATAACTATCATTGCAATCACTTTAGGGCCTGCAGTGCAGGAGGAGCCCGCCATATTCCCGCCACCTGGTCTCTCCCTAAGCCAATCTTCATCAGTTGAAAAACAGAACTTTCTGAAACCTAAACAAATTCCTCCATGCATGCCGCTTTTTGAGTTGATAAGCTAGCCAACGACACGTTACCTACCACCATGATTGTTTTTGGCCTGCAATGTAGGAGGGACCCCACTATGATATCCCTGCACCTGGTCAAACACCCCCCCCCCATAGGCCAATCTTCGTTGGTTCATTAGCAGAACTTTCTGAAAACCTTACAAATTCATCCATGCATGCCGCTTTTTCAGTTAATAAGCTAGCCAACGACACGTTACCTACCACTACCACCATGATTGTTTTGGGGCCTACAGTGTAGGAGGGACCCCGCTACGATATCCCTGCACCTGGTCACCCCCCTGTAAGCCAATTTTCATTGGTTCATTAGCAGAACTTTTTGAAACCTTAACAAATTCATCAATGCATGCCGCTGTTTGAGTTGATAAGCTAGCCAACGACACGTTACCAACCACCATGATTGTTTTGGGGCCTGCAGTGTAGGAGGGACCCCACTATGATATCCCTGCACCTGGTCATCCCCCGTAGGCCAATCTTCATTGGTTCATTAGCAGAACTTTCTGAAACCTTAACAAATTCATCCATTCCGCTTTTTGAGTTGATAAGCTAGCCAACGACACGTTACCTACCACCATAATTGTTTTGGGGCCTGCAGTGTAGGAGGGACCCCACTATGATATCCCTGGACCTGGTCAACCCCCATCCCCCCGGAGGCCAATCTTCAATGGTTCATTAGCAGAACTTTCTGAAACCTCAACAAATTCATCCATGCATGCCGCTTTTTGAGTTGAAAAGCTAGCCAACGACACGTTACCTACCACTACCACCATGATTGTTTTGGGGCCTGCAGTGTAGGAGGGACCCCACTATGATATCCCTGCACCTGGTTAACCCCCCCCCCCATAGGCCAATCTTCATTGGTTCATTAGCAGAACTTTCTGAAAACCTTACAAATTCATCCATGCATGCCGCTTTTTGAGTTGATAAGCTAGCCAACGACACGTTACCTACCACCATGATTGTTTTGGGCCTGCAATGTAGGAGGGACCCCACTATGATATCCCTGCACCTGGTCAAATACCCCCCCCCCCCCCCATAGGCCAATCTTCGTTGGTTCATTAGCAGAACTTTCTGAAAACTTTACAAATTCATCCATGCATACCAGATTTGTTTTAAACAATAGGTTGACAAGCAAGTGACCACTGTGATTGGTTAAGGCTGCATTCACATGTCAGCGTATTGATCGCGGGCAGAATCACAGCGATTCCGCCCGCGATCCGGAAATCATTGCAAATCGCGGGACGCCTCTGCGTCCCGTGATTTGCAATAGCACCCCAAACGCTGAGCGATGTTGCCGCGATTTCCGCCTGCCGAATCTCGGTAACATTGCGCAAAAAAAAATTGCGGGACGCATTACGCTCCAAAGAAGCTCTTGTACTTCTTTGGAGCGTAATGCGTCCCGCAATTTTTTTTTGCGCGATGTTACCGCGATTCGGCAGGCGGAAATCGCGGCAACATCGCACAGCGTTTGGGGTGCTATTGCAAATCACGGGCAACGCACATGCGTCCCGCGATTTGCAATGATTAACGGATCGCGGGCGGAATCGCGGTGATTCTGCCCACGATCAATACATTGGCATGTGAATGCAGCCTTAGGGCCCGCAGAGCAGGCCGGATTTAAAGATTCATCCATGCATGTGGTTTATTAAAGAGGAAGGTACACCCACAACTTCAACTGATGTTTCATGTTTGGGTTGACGCCAGTTCACCAACATCTTGGAGACCCGGGCAGCAATTTTTTCAGCAACCAGCTCTACACATATGCCGCCATTATTAAATAATTGCTTAATTTTTATATAGCACTGCCCCCATGGGAGCTGCTTAGATTGGATTCCCCTGGGTTACCCATAGCAACAGTCTGTTAAATCTTGGTACTTTAACACTTGGCTCAGTGAATGAACAGTCCAGGGGATTTGTTTTTTTGTATTTATCTAGGAACTTGGATAGGAGAAGGGATGAGTGGGATACTCCAACTTGACAACTATGCACATATTTTGAGAACTTCTTACTGGATTAAATGCGGCAAGGCCGCTGCTTCACCTTGCCATTGAAGTGAAGATATGAAGGGGGAACTATTCTGTGAATTACTCTTCAGGGTCTTACTTGGCATCCCCTTTCTCACTGACCATGTGTGTTAGCTCTTGTCCTCTGACCCTACCTGAGTGATCCTCTTCCTGGGCAGACCCCTGGCAGGCTCCCTGGTACTCACAGACACTGTTTTCCGACAGGTAGCTCTGCCTTCAACTCCACCATCAGTATCCTGGACCTCTTGGCTCAACACCACACCCTGGTTCACCAGGCCAACTGCCTGTGGCCACTTTCCTTGCTGACAGGAGGAGAGACAGCTGTCCCCCTCCTCCTGGGACCTGGCTTCCTGCCCAAAGACACCCTGTCACATGTGCCCTTGGCTTTTATTTTCAATCCCAGGATGCACTGCGGTTGTGCCCTCTCACTGGGACTGTCACAAAAGCCTGTGTGTCACTGGCTGGGTTTCCTCCACTGTCCAACAGGCTCCCCTATTGGATACAGTGGGGACACTCCCTCAGACGAAGTGAATCACACCTGGACACATGCAACAGGCAAAACTAACAATCAGACTCTCCTGATGAGCAGGCAGAGTCAAAAAAAAAAAAAACTAGGCTTTTACCTAGCAGCTTTCTAGGAGGGTGCTACATTTACTAAATGTTTTTTGACAAAAAGAAGACCCAGAACCTTCATGGATGAATCTGGCAAGAAGTATAAGAAGGTGATGGATTATTCAGTCCACCAGCAGCTGGCTATAAATGAAAAATCAATTTTGGGTGGAAAAAATGGATCTTCATAATCCAGTCTTCAATTAGTTTATCAGTCTAATCTTCAACTTGCAACAAAGTATCACTGAAAGTTAAAATGATTGGCAATGCTCAAAGAGGAGAAACCTATACCCAGGAATGTTGTCACTTACCGTCCTCGCAGAACTCCCCACTCACGCCCTGCGGACAGCGGCATCCTCCGGTGATCGGGTCACAGGTCCCTCCGTTCTTACACTTACAGGTCAGGCTGCAGTTCTGGCCATAGGTGCCTTCTTGGCAAGCTGCACTCAAACACACAGAAGCAGGAAAATGTCAGAACGTGGGTCAATGAATCATGACGGCGCTGACACGCTCAGATGGGCGCCACCATTCAAGCAGCATGCAATCCCCTGTAATTGTTTTAATTCTCTGTTTACAGGAAAGTCAGGGCCAGGAACCTCGTCATTTATCAAGCTGAGAAAATTCTCGTTAGGACTTCCAGAGAGATCTCTAGAGAACAATAGCCGGGAGTGCAAAAGACTGTCGGAGCAACTCCGGCCAAACAGCATAACAGCATAATGCCGCATGGCTGAATCTCTATATGGAATGATTTACTTATCAAAAGATTTGTATGATGCTGCCATTCACATACCGTTGTGATCCACCCGCCTCACCTGTGTTACAGTATATGGATTGGGAGTTGACAAGACTTGGGTTGAAAAGCTGCAATTCTACAGATTCTGTGACACACTCCTGTCTCTTCTTTAGGCTACCACTCTAGTGATGTCCACTATGATGTTCTCCCATGTTTCACTCTGGTGATGTCCACTATGATGTCCTCCCATGCTTCACTCTGGTGATGTCCACTATGATGTCCTCCCATGTTTCACTCTGGTGATGTCCACTATGATGTCCTCCCATGTTTCACTCTGGTGATGTCCACTATGATGTCCTCCCATGCTTCACTCTGGCGATGTCCACTATGATGTTCTCCCATGCTTCACTCTGGTGATGTCCACTATGATGTCCTCCTATGCTTCACTCTGGTGATGTCCACTATGATGTCCTCCCATGCTTCACTCTAGTGATGTCCACTATGATGCCCTCCCATGCTTCACTCTGGTGATGCCCTCCCATGATCCACACTGGTGATGCCCACTATGATTTCTTTGCATACTCCACTCTGGTGATGTCAACTATGATGCCCTCCCATGCCCCACTCTGCTGATGTCCACTATGATGCCCTCCCATACTCCACACTGGGTATGTCCACTTATGCTCCACGCTGGTGATGTCAACTATGATTCCCTCTCATGCCCCACACTGGTAATGCCCACTATGATTCTCTCTCATGCTCCACACTGGTGATTCCCACTATGATGCCCTCCTATGCTTCACTCTGGTGATGCCCACTATGATGTTCTCCCATGCTTCACCCTAGTGATGTCCACTATGATGTCCTCCCATGTTTCACTCTGGTGATGTCCACTATGATGTCCTCCTAAGCTTCACTCTAGTGATGTCCACTATGATGTCCTCCCATGTTTCACTCTGGTGATGTCCACTATGATGTCCTCCCATGTTTCACTCTGGTGATGTCCACTATGATGTCCTCCCATGCTCCACACTGGTGATGCCCACTATGATGCCCTCCCATGCTCCACACTGGTGATGCCCACTATGATGTCCTCCCATTCGCCACACTGGTGATGCCCACTATGATGCCCTCCCATGCTTCACACTGGTGATGCCCACTATGATGTCCTCCCATGCTCCACACTGGTGATGCCCACTAAGATGTCCTTCCATGCTCCACACTGGTGATGCCCACTATGATGTCCTTCCATGCTCCACACTGGTGATGCCCACTATGATGTCCTCCCATTCGCCACACTGGTGATGCCCACTATGATGCCCTCCCATGCTTCACACTGGTGATGCCCACTATGATGTCCTCCCATTCGCCACACTGATGATGCCCACTATGATGCCCTCCCATGCTTCACTCTGGTGATGTCCACTATGATGTCCTCCCATGCTCCACACTGGTGATGCCCACTAAGATGTCCTTCCATGCTCCACACTGGTGATGCCCACTATGATGTCCTTCCATGCTCCACACTGGTGATGCCCACTATGATGCCCTCCCATGCTTCACACTGGTGATGCCCACTATGATGTCCACCCATGCTTCACACTAGTGATTCTCACTATGATGTCCTCCCATTCTCCACACTGGTTATGCTCCTATGCAGATTCCATTCTTTTCCACTGAACTAGTCTACAAAACAGACATTCTCACTACAAGTCTAACTTTTAGCTAACTTATGCCAACTTACTATAGCAGTCAGATAGGGGATCACTGCATTCACTTAAAGCAGAACTCCAGCCAAAAATAAGCCAAAAATAAACAGTTGATTAAAAATTAAAACAACAAAATGAGCGTTTGCTGTAATATTCACCGTCATGAGATTTCGAGAAATCCCCTTTGAGATTTCCCCCATGTTTACATTAGGGGTGAGGCCGCTTGAAAGGAATACTGAGGCAGGAAGCTGTGATGTTTTCAGGAAGCTAAGCACCCCGTCACCCCTCCCGCCAGTCATGATCTGCCAGCATTGCATAGAGAAGCGCAGAGACCCAGGGATACCGTCACTGGGTCTAAATTAATGTAAATGTAAAGAAATTGGAAAGGTTTTAATAAAAAAAAAACATTAGCATGCTGATGATGAGAGGGGAGGGAGGAACCATGGTAGGCAAACTATAAGCTGATTACATTTCGGTTTAATATCGGGAAATGTTTGTCAACCACACTGAATTCTTCAATCATGCCTCTTTTTCATGTATTGGTGAGGTTAAACACCTGATAATAACACGCTGTAATCTCTTTTAATGTAAAAGGCATGTTACTAAGCCACCCAAGCCTCTTCTTCACGCTAAACTTAACGGCAATTTCTTCCTAATTCCCCCAATTATTCCAAGTATGTAAACGGTTTATGCCGTCACTCGATTATTGGCAATGTGACACCAGAGAATAACAGCAAACATGTGTCTCTGGAGGAAACTGATGATTTATGAGCTCGGATGGCTGAATGCACATAGAAAGTAAACTCTACCTTTACCATTCTTCATTTTCCTTTTTTTACAAATGTCAAAAAAATGTATTACCGTAATGAGATTTCCTTCCTGAACAATCATTAATTTTGTTACAAGATAGCAAAAAACATTTTATAAAAGCTCTACCAGCAGCCCCATGCTTTGTAAGCCTCCCATAAACAAGAATGCTCGGTCAGCCAAGTATTCTTGTTTATGACTACAGAGAGGGATGGAAATAGACACAACTGGTTGTTTAGTTGGGGGGGGGGGGGTGAAGAGGCCTAGACCAATTCCACCTAGGCGATTGTCCCCCCTAAAGTGGTCAGCCAGTGGTGCCTGCCTGGCTGATAGACACAACTGGGGGAGGAAGCACTGGGGATGGAGACAAATTCCAGAAAAATTCAGTTTTGTCCAATTAGTTGTTCACCCTAAAGGTGAACCTGTCCTGACCCATAGACATAATTGGTTGTTAGGTTAGGTTAGACGTGGAGGGGCTTAGACCACTTGGTTGCCCCCCCCAAAGCAGCGATGGCAGCCTGACCCAGAGACATATTTGGTTGTTAAGTTGGAGGTAGAGGGGCTTGGACTAATTCAATTAGGACCAACTGGTTGTTCACCCTAAAATGGTCAGCCGGTCTTTTGCAGGGAGGAATGGAGGATCAGGTAAGTATATCTCCATTCTCCAATCCCCTAGACTAGCAATCTCAAAACTGCTGCCCGGGGGCCGGATTTGGCCCTTTGCTTGCCTTCATCCAGCCCTTGGGGCACTATTCCTCCCACTGACACCAATGATGGGGCACGATTCCTTCCATTGACACCAATGATGGGGAACTAATCTTTCCATTAACTGGGTTTTTTTTTGCCTTCCTCTGGATCAACCGTGGGAATAGGATTGTGTGTGTGTATATATATATATATATATATGCACACACACACACACACTTTTTATTTTTTTTATTGGTTGAACTAGATGGTCTTTTTTCAGCCAGACTATCGGTGTAACTATGTAATTAACACCAATGATGGGGCACTATTCCTCCCACTGACACCAATGATGGGGCACTATTCCTCCCACTGACACCAATGATGGGCCACTGTTCCTCCAAATGGCACCAATGATGGGACACTATTCCTCCCACTCACTCCAATGATGGGCCAATATTTCTCCCACTGACATCAACGATGGAGCACTATTCCTCCCACTGACGCTAACGATGGGGAACTAATCTTTCCATTAATACCAACGATGGGGCACAATTCCTCCCACTGACACCAATGATGGGGCACTATTGCTCCCACTGACACCAACGATGGGGCACTATTTCTCCCATTGACACCAATGATTAGGAACTAATATTTCCATGAATACCAATGATGGGGCACAATTTCTGCCATTGACACCAATGATGGGGCACTATTCATCCCACTGCCACCAATGATGGGGCACTATTCTTCCCACTGACACCAATGATGGGGCACTATTCCTCCCACTGACACCAATGATGGGGCACTATTCCTCCCACTGACACCAATGATGGGGCACTATTTCTCCCACTGACATTATCAATGGGGAATTATTCCTCCCACTGACATCAAAGATGCTGATTTTTTACTCCCACTGGACACCAGGACATTTTCTACTCCCGCTTGCTCTAGTCCGGCCCCCCTAAAAGTTGAAGGACAGTAAAGTGGCCCTTTGTTTAAAAAGTTTGGAGACCCCTGCTTAGACAAAAATGAACAATTAACCCTGTAGGCACAGCCCCACTGCAAGGGAAAACCCCTTTTTTTTGCCTGGGGTTGGGCCGGGGTCTGGGTTCACACTTAGTTCGGATGCGGCTCACAGCAGGGGTCTAGTGCGTCCCTGTTCACCATTTCAGGGATGAATCGGGCACAAATTTTTGCCTGAATTTGGACCTGAAACTGAGCCAAAGACACACAGGACCCCTGGGCAATCCGCTCAGCAGCCGCCATGGAGATGTGTGAACCGGCTTCATTAAGAGCCGGTCACAGTCTCCTATCATGCGAATTGGATATGGGGAAACCTGCATCAAATTCGCACTAGTGTCAACCCAGCTTTAAGGGAGTTTTTTTGCTTTCCTCTGTGGATAAAGGATTGTGTATATATAGAGGTTTCCATTTATTTCTACTGATTTCTTTCTTTCTACTGGTTGAACTCGATGAACTTCTTCTGGTGTCTTTTCATACCGGACCAAGTACATAATGATGTAAAAGCAGTCACGAGATTTCAAAATGAATCACTGTGAAAAAATAAAGATGGCCAAGTAATCATATTTCCGTTGGAAAGAACGTGGACACCGCAAGAAGGCAACGTTCCTGGAGAACGCGGCTTAAACCCAGTTCAGAGATCCCGGCGGGTAGAAAATATAAATGGAATGAAAACTTCAATGTCCAAGAATATCCAAAAATCAAACTGCGGTGTACGAGGAATCCAAAAATCAGATCCAAGGATCGTCCTGGAAGAGGATGGCTTCTATTTTAAGATGTTAACTAGAGACGGAAACCTGGACAGCCAATGTGCTGGATAAACAAAAAGACGGTATTGGACTCAGAGATGAAAAGCAACGTGACCAAAGCAAAGCATGCGTACCAGGCCAGGCCAGCATTAAAGGCGAAGTTCACCTTTTTTTAACCAGTTCTGGACCATAAGGATTTGCCCCCCTCAATGACCAGGCCATTTTTTGCGATTCGGCACTGCGTTACTTTAATGGAAAATTGCGCGGTCGTGCAAAGCTGTACCTAAATGAAATTGATGTCCTTTTTTTTCCCACAAACAGAGCTTTCCTTTGGTAGTATTTGATCACCTGTGCGATTTTTATTTTTTGCGCTATAAACAAAAAAGAGCGACAATTCTGAAAAAAATAAAAACAATATTTTTCACATTCTGCTATATAACATTCCCCAAAAAAAGAAAAAAAAATTTAAAATCTAAATTTTTCATCCTTTTAGGCCAATTTGTATTTTGCTACATATTTTTGGTAAAAAAAAAAAAATCGCAATAAGCGTATTTTGATTGGTTGGCACAAAAGTCTACAAACTAGGGGAAAGATTTATATCAATTTTATTTATTTATTTTCTTTTAACAATCTTTTTTACGATCTGTGATTTTTTGCGGGACTGCGATATTGCAGTGGACAGATCGGACACCTAACTGACATTTTTGACACTTTTGGGGGACCAGTGACATTACAGTAATCAGTGCTAAAAATATGCACTTCTACTGTAATAATGACACTGGCAGGGAAGGGCTTAACCTAGGGGTGATCAAAGGGTTAAGTGTGAGCCTAGGGGGTGTTTTCTAACTGTGGGGGGGATGGGCTTGTGAAATGACCATAGAGACCTGTGATCCTATATAGAAGGATCACAGGAGCTCTGTGATCATGCCAGAGAGAAGAGCAGTCAGCTGTGTTTACAACAGCAGATCGTCCTTCTCTCTCAGCGGGGAGCGATCGCGGGTGCCCAGTGACAATCGCGGCGCCGACTCTGTGCAACTGCATCCTAGCTGCCTAGTGGGGACAGGAGCACCCTGCCGGCTGCGCTCGCTCGCCCTCCAGCACCCTGCGCGCGACCAACGTAGAGCTACGTCAGTTCGCGCCGGAGAGCCAACCTGCCGCAGTAAAATTTTGGCGGGCGGTTGGGAACCAGTTAAGAAAATAGCCTTTCCACCTAAATGGCCCCGGTAGGTTACTATACATTGTGCATTTTTGTAAAATGTTGTTTAATGTAAGTGCATGGTATGTTCATGTCATACCTGTGATGTGATTTTAATGCTTTAATAAAGTTACCAAGGAATGCAGCAACATTCCACATTTTTGCATGTCTCTAAGTGCATGGAAGCTTGGCCAAAAAAATAAAATTTGCAAAGATTTTAAACAAACTTCTTTCACGTTGTCATTATGGGGGATTGTTTGTAGAATTTTGAGGAACATAATGAATTTAATCCATTTTGGAATAAGGCCGTAACATAGCAAAATGTGGAAAAGGTGAAGCGCTGTGAATACTTTCCGGATGCGCTGTATGTCTTTGTAATGTAACAATGTAAGAATGCTGAAGGGAATCAGCAGAATATTGTAACAGTGGTTACTAATTTCTCTAAAATGATTACATCTTCTTACAAAGACGTATGTATTTCCTATGCATCTCAGCTCCATCTAATGGCGTTAATGTGGTCAGTGTAACATTTCTAGGGAACGCTAGAGGGAATTAGTGTCGGTTCACACTAGGGCGACACGACTTCGGGTGAGTTATGCCGTCGCCCATGCACCGCGACTTTGGCGCGGCCTGCAACGACTTTACATAACTGAAGTCAATGCAAGTCGCTCCAATGTCGCCCCGAAGTAGTACAGGAACCTTTTTCTAAGTCGGAGCATCTTGAGTCGCTCCTATTAGAACGGTTCCAATTGCACAGCACAGTCTGCTACTTGTCAGGCGACCAAGTCGCCTGACAAGTCGGAATAGTGTGAACCGGCACTTAGCAAACAAAGGTAACCAGTGGCTACTAATTCCCTCTAATGTAAAATTGTTACATTGCATCTCCTGTTACAAAGATGCATTTGTTTCTGATGCTCCTCCATCTAGTGGCCATAATGCTATTGATAGAGAAAGCTACAGGAGATTAGCAAATACATGCAATTAATGGTTATCAATTCCCTCTAGCATTCTCTAAAATTGTTACATTGTAGAACTAAGAAAGTATCTGTGTATTATCTATTTCATTGATTTCAAGATCTGTAGCATTATTCTCTCTCCAAGCACTGATGTCATGGTACCTATTACTGAGTGAATCTCTTGAAATTGTATGAAAGAAAAAAAACACACACACTTTGTAAGAACAAATGTAATGCTCTTTGGGTAGTTTCCCTTTTGTGGCATGAACATTTCATGTTTTTGTTTATTCATTTTGTGTGTAAATTTACAAAACCTTTAACAAATATTATTTGAAAAAAAAAAATTATTACATTGTATCTATTTTTACAAAGACTATTTCCTATGCTCCTCAGCTCCATCTAGTGACCATAATGCAGTATTTTACTGCTGCCCATAATAAAAGAACATTTATTCAGAAGAGAAAATAGCCTAAAGAACATTCATTTTTGCCCAACTCGCACAGAACGAATGTACATGCACACTCAGTGGACGAATGACTACATAATTTTTTATTTTGTTTAATAAATTAACTCCTTTGTGTGCACATCTCCTGCCCAAGCTCCAGGACACTGCTCATTACAGGAGCAAGCGGGGTTCCTCATTGAAATACCCACACTAAAGCCCCAGAGAAGAAGCTCATGCATGCGCTGGCCCTACCCCCGGGGTGTTGTCAGAGGTCTATTTAAATGAGGAACACCAGCTGCCCCTGTGATGCTAGGAGTGAACCTCTAATGGCTGTAGTGTCCCAGAACTTGGAAAGGATATGTCAACACTATGGAGTTTTTTGGCCAGGCTTCTGGGTATATGGGGGGCAGGTTGAAGGCCTACTAGCATGCACTTACATCAAGCAACATTTTACAAAAATGCACAATGTATTTTAACTAGGGATCGACCGATTATCGGCAAAGCCAATATATTGAAGGCCGATCTGCACTTTCCCCAAAATATCGGAATCGGCCCCTGAGGTTACCGATATTACCGATATTTCGGAAAGTGCTTGTACCAAAGTGATGTCTGCAGCTAGAGGCATCACCCCGGTACCGGCATCCATAGCCGACAGTCGGCTGTCTTGTAATGACAACCGATGCGGAGGAGAAGCCACTCGGCTGTCATTACAAGGAGTGGGAGGGGACGTCCCCCCCCCCCCCCACGCCTTCCGCGGCTCGCCCCGGATCTCCTTTCCCAACGGGAGACCTGGGCAACCAGCCTGCACGGCCGCCGAAGACCCGAACAAAGCCGCATTCGGCTCTGATCGGCTCTCCATGTAAAAACCCGGAAGTGATATCATGATATCACTTCCGGGTACTCGGCGCCAGATTTAAATAAATGGCAGCATTCAAAACAGCCAAACTTGGCGTTTTGAATGCTTTTAAGTGCAGAGGAGGGGGTTGGGGTCTTTAAGACCGGTATCGGGACAATATCCCCCCGGAAAACATCCCCCTGGACATAATCCCCCCGGGATAATATCCCCTCAGGACAACATCCCCCCGGGCAATATCCCCCAGAAAACATCCCCCTGGACATAGGGTTAGGGTTAGAGGGGGGATATTGTCTAGGGGGATATTGTCCAGGGGGGATTATGTCCAGGGGGGATGTTTCCCGGGGGATATTGTCCTAGAATCTTTAGACCCCCTGATACCTCCACAAGAGTACCTGTAAAGTAAAAAAAAAAAATGTTTTTTAAATGTACGAATCGGCCGATACCGATACGCGATGACCAAAATTTCGGTATCGGCAATGAAAAAAAAATCGGTCGATCACTAATTTTAACCTACTGGGACTATTTGTGCGGATAGGCTATTTCCTTGAAAAGGAGAACTTGGCCCTTAACCTCAACTTCTAGAAGGTGACACCTATTGAAGGACTGGACCTCCTGCAAATCTTCTGCTTGAATTGAACGTGGATCTAGAGGAATTCCATTCTGAAGGTTTGGTAGACAATCTGGATGATCTGGATGTTCTCTTTGGAACCTGAAGTCACCATACATGTATTTCCTCTGTGATGTTGATTCACACTTTATTCCAGGGTGAAGTAATTGACCAAGGTCACACACGCTCTTCCAGCTACATTATAAACATGACTTCATTTTTCACCATCCCCTATAATCAAGATGACAGCGCACTGAAGAAATGGACGTTGTGTTTAAGTTTTCTTGATCACCCAAAAAAACCTCCTTGGTTTGACGGATGTTGTTTTGTCTGCAGGACTCACTTTAGAGAGAGTTTCCTTTAATACGGAGTACAGAGAGATGAGATGATTAACATAGTTACATAGTTACATAGTAGTTGAGGTTGAATAAAGACAATAGTCCATCCAGTTCAACCTGTGTAGGTGTGTGTGGCTGTAATCATCTCTCACAGCCCTGAATGTTCTGATCCTTGAGATGTATGTCCAAGAGTCTTTTGAAAGCCACCATACTTCCCACAGAAACCACCTCTTGTGGTAGAGAATTCCACAATCTTGTAGCCCTAACAGTAAAGAACGATCGCCCTCAGCCATGTGATTATGTATCACTTGTCTTATAGTCTGTCTTTTATATCTCTTAGGATTGTAGTGTTCTACTGTAGTCTTCATGAAGCTCTGCCATACCCTATCACACATGTGTCAAACACAAGGCCCGCGGGCCAAATCCGGCCCTCGGGCCAAATCCGGCCCTCCAGGCCATTTCGTGTGGCCCTCGTACCTCTCCTGCAGCTGCAGGGGAGTTTCCAGCCCTCCTTTGGTCCTCCTCTAGACCCTACATTTTCTGCATCCCAGCAATGCCCCAGCTTCTTCCCAGTAGCAGTGCATGGTAAGGGGGGTGTACTGTGATGTAAGGGAGTGTGGGGAACTCTTGACTTCTGATGGTGGGGGGTCTCTTGACATCTGATGTAAGAGGGGGTGGGATGCTCTGGACATCTAGTCTTACAGATTCAACGGCCCTTTGAGGGCAATCATAATGATGATGTGGCTCGCAAAGAGACACCCCTGCCCTATCAGCTGGTAGAAATGAGGGCGACTCTACCTGGGGGATTTTGGATTTTAGTCTCACTTTCATTTTCTTAATGTGTTCCATTCCCCAAGGGACAAAATATTTTGCCCTATCTTCCTAGGTGCTGTCTAAGGCTAGCTTTGAGGTCAGACAGGGCACCCCTCTTCCCTCCATGACCGTCCAACAACTAAACTAGCAAGGAGAGGAAGGATTTGACAGGCAGCAATTTTCTCAGTCTTCAAGCACTTTCCATCTTGACCAGAAGATTTTAGCTGGCAAGGCCACCTCCCCCTGAATTCCTTGTGAGATTCTTGTCTTGGTCAAGTGCTTGGAGATGGAGAAAAGTATCATCTGACATAGCAGATATCTCCTTGCTAGCTTTGTTGTTGTATGGCCATGGAAGGGGGAGGGGTGCCCTGTCCGATAATGCAGCTAGCCTCGGTGCCAGCTGTCAGGCTAGGACATGTTGTCTGGCTAATGCATGTGAACATAGGCAAAGTGAGCGCACCTGAACAAGTGGACTTGCAAGCACGCAAGCGGCCTAATAAAACCTGAACTCTGCACTAGATCTTTGCTGAATGGTCGTCAGTCTTGTTCCTGTGATCCAGTTACTGATATTCATCTTGATCCTGTTACTGAGCTGGCTTCTTCTCTGACCTAGCTTTGGGATTATCCTTGTCTGCTCATATTCGCTGTCTGCCTCCGTTACTGACCTCGGCTTGGACTACTGACCGATCGTTGCTTACTTCTGCCTGTTCTTGACTCAGATTATGCTCACATCCTGGTATCCTGCCACCAGGTATGAGACCTGACTCCATCCTCAACTGGACTTGACATCTCCAAAGTGCATCTTCAGCTGTACCTCTGCTCATACCAGCGCTCCCAAGTTCCTACTCAGGGTGTCTTGACCTTGGCACATCCAGGAGTGCTGAGACGGAACTGTGCAGGAGACCACCCTCATCATCTCAAGCTCTGCATACAGGTACGTGACACTCAAACAGAACATAGGAAAATGGGACAAAGTCCTATGAGTACTTTGTCCCCTGGGGAGCAGAACACATGCATTAGAAATGAACTGAGGCTTCTTTAAAGCTTATGTATCCCATGAGCAAAATATAATATAATGCAGCTTAGATGTTGTGGCTGCATTTGTTTTCTCTTTTCAGGCTTCTTTTTGGTTACCTTTCCAGGAACACACTTCTTTCCGAGGGTGACAACACTCACTCACCATACTGTATCTATAGAGAAGCAGTATTGTCACTGTAGGACAGGAAGTCTGTTATGACTACATCTCCCCCCTCTTTTCTTCTCCATAACATAGTGGGAGAGGTTCTGTAGTCCACACAGGAGAACTGGTAACCATATAACTGATAAGAATGGAGAAGAGGCAGAGAGCACAGAAAAATGTCAGCTTCTTGAATTTCTAGTAGGATCAACAGGCACTTATTGAACAGATATACCTAAACACATTTTAAAATAAAGGGTTTTCATACACTGTAAAAGGTATCTAAAGACAAAACCTTTTAATTTGGAAAGAGTAGGGAATGAATAAACCCCTATCAGTCGTAGATGTAACAGGAACTAAATCTCTCTAGTGAGCGAAAACTTCTCCTACTCATCACCAAAGTGCCCCTATTAAAAATTTTCCTTCCACCTCCAATTTAGTACAAGTCGGGCATTAAAAGAAGCCAATTAATTCATGTGCTGACAAGATAAATTCTGATAGGAGGAAAGTGACAGGTAGATGAAGTCCTGACTGCTGCTTCTCCTTTCCCTGTCCAGTTACAGGCCGGGGGCTCGTCCGGGACAACCTGGTTGAATGATGCTGGTCATCAGACTGAGGAGATCTAGTGGCCGAAAAAGGTTCTGCAGTGCAAATCTCAAGGTTGAAGATGAATATTGTAGAAAAAGCTGGTTGTCTTGTATATTTTAATGGGCTACTCATTTTCTCTTGTTATTTTTTGGCTTGAGCTCTGCTACAAAATTCACAATGCAAATGGAGTTTGTTAGAAATGTAATATGTTACCCCGAAAGAGTGTAGCCTAAGTACTTACTCTGATTGCATATGAGCCCGGTCCATCCAGCAGCACACGCACAGCCAGTCTGCTCCGTGTTACACGCTCCCCCGTTCTGACAGTCGTCACACGTCAAGGTGCAGTCTGGACCAAATGAGCCCTCAAAGCAAACTGAAAATTCCAGATAAATAACATTAATGACCCAACTGACCTCATTTTGTTAAAGTGAATGAACAGTAGTGTTGTATATGTTTTAATCATTTATTAAGAATTCTAAAAAAAAATAAATAAATAAGAAAAATACAAAAATAAATAAATAAATAAAAAAAACAAGAAAAAAACAACAACCAAAGAGTTACTAGCTTTAGAAAGAGTGGGGAAGGGTAAGTTTTTGCTCCTATCCAGAATTCAGTTAGAAATATTTCCCTTCACTTCCTGTCCTGCTGACAATGTTTTAACAGACAGGAAGTGAGGGGAAATCCCCAACAGCAACACAAAATGATATAAAAATGCTTGTCAGCAGCACAGGAAGTAAGGGGAAATCTCTCTAACGGAGCCCTGAAGCTGATTCTTTCCCAATTTATCTAAATATTTTTTGGACTGACTTACACGTTAACTCCTTAGTTGTAAAAACGATTGTTCACAGAGCTTAATAGCTTAAGCTAAAATTTTGCTTACAAATAACTGTGTCAGCAATGATTATGCTTTATCCTTCAGAGGGCTTCATAGAAGCTTCAGTGTGATAGAGACAGTCTGAAAGCAAACAGTCACTGCTGTTTTCTCTGATTGGACAACCAAAAATGCTCTGTGACACCAATGTCAGAGCTTCACCCTGCATTAAATGTTTCCTTGAAAAACAATTTCAACTATTCAGTACCAACAGATATAAAACATTACCTTAAACACAAAAAAATTAGAGCGTAGTTCCACTCAAAAGTGGAACTTCTGCTTTAAGTGGTCCTGACCCCCTGACATGCCACATTTGGCATGTAATTTTTTTTTGGGGGGGGTACCTAGTTTTGACAGGTACCTGCTCCCACTTCCGCTCGGGCCGCCTAGGCGGCTCGGGCGGAAGTTCTCCTCTGCCCCTCCCTCCCTGCAATCTTCTGGGACACGTCACAGGTCCCAGAAGATTGCCTGTCCATTCAGGACACGACTTGTGCATGCGCAGTGCGCACCTGGCTGTAAAGCCGCAAGCTGTCACAGCCCGGTGCCCACACTAGAGATGCCGGCGCCGCAGGGAGAAGATGGAGAGAACCAAGGCTCCCCACCGGCTGCATCGATGGATTATGGGACAGTTGAGTGTGTGTTTATTAAAAGTCAGCAGATACACTTTTTATAGCTTCTGACTTTTAAAAAAACACAAAAGCCAGTGGAACTCCGCTTTAAACTGACCCAACATCATTATATTACACCTTCTCCTTAGATCTGGAAATGTAAAGTAAAAGCTGAGCTCCAGTCTTCTCTTAAGTCTTGCACAGTTATACCGGCTCCTCTCCTGGACTAAAATGGCTTCCTCTGATTTCACTGCACACTGTGAGATTCTCACAATGTGCATTAAAATCTGCAGCTAGTATGATGGCGCCTGCCTCGTGTGCTGCCTGGAGGATGCCCAGCATCATCTAGCCCTTCCTCCCCAGCCTGAACCCTCCTTCCTTTCATTTATTGGATTTCAGTTTTTACGATCATGGAGGATCCGTACTACTCCTCCAGACTGACATCCAACCATCAAGGCATGTTAATATTTACATAACTCCTCCTAAGAGCCAGCCCACTGCACAGAGACCAAGCGATGACTTCACAGAGTCGAATATGTAATAAAAGCAGAAATACGCAATTTAAAAATGTAATTTGCGTGTTAATGAGGAGGGAAAGGAGGGACCAGGAAAAGCAAAATATAAGCCGATTAAACCTCAGCTTGAAAGATTTCGCTCATGCAGTACACATTGGTATGTTTTCCTTCATTTCAGCTTCAATAAAGGTTGCGGTTTGCTTGTTTCCAGATGGATTTTAATAATGGGAGCTCTGGTTTAAATTTTAGCTTGGTTAAATATACTAAATAAACAATTACTTAAAATATTATTAGGACCACCAATGCTTTAAAGAAAACATTTATCCAATTTTAAGAGGAGGGTTTAACTCCCCACTTGATCAAGCAGCATTTCCCAAATATGAGGATGAGAGACGTCCATCGTACCTACCAAAGTTCAGCTATACAGATATAAGGGAGAAATGTTCTAAAGTATAATTGATAAAAGTTATAAAGGAAAACTTTACAGTGAGAAAGTATTTGGAGGGTCATTTTGGGTGACCTGATGTCTTTCTGCTCTGCAAATGATTTTAACGCACCCTGAAACTGCTAAAGATGCAGAAACACCATCGCTGGGGACAAAGAATCCAGGCGGTGGGTGGTCAGTCAGACTTCTAGTTCAGACAAAGAAAAGTTTATGTAATGCTATATGAAGATGTCACCAAAAACTGCAATTATGATGACAGTGGCTCTCGGGTCCAAGGAAAAGCATTTTAATGGGCTCAAGATGGAGCAAACAGACTTCTGGTGAATAGTCCAAGAAGATACATGTAACTTCTGCTAGAAGGCATAGAAGAAGAGAGAAGCCTATTATTGGGCCCAAAAAATGGCCAGGCAAGCTTTTAGCATGCAACCTAAAAAGGACCAGGCATGCCCCTCATGGGAACCCCAAGAAGGACCATGCAGGCTTCTTTTAGGCACCCCAAGAATAATAAGGCAAGTTCCTGATGAGAATCTCAAGGAAGACCTGGTAGTCTTACAAGATTGAGTTTCAGCTATAACAATTATTGGTCAAGGTCAGGCACTTTTTAAAAAAAATCTAATTCCTTTGCTCAAGGAATAGTCCAAGAAGGTACAGTACATGTAACTTCTGCTAGAAGGCATAGAAGAAGGGAAGAGTGTAATAATGGGCCCACAAATGGCCAGGCAAGCTTCTAGCATGCAACCCATGAAGGACCAGGCATGCTCCTCATGGAAACCTCAAGAAGGAACAGGTAGGCTTCTTGTAGGAAATCGAAGAAGGAACAGGCAGGCTCCTGGTAAAAACCCCAAGAAGGTCCATGGAGGCCCCTGGTGGGAGCCCTGAGTCAGACCAGGCAGGCTCCTGGTAGGAATCCCAAGAAGGACCTTGCAGGCATCTGGTAGGAACCCCAAGGAGAACTAGGCAGCTTCATAATGGAACTGATAGGCATCTGGTGGGAACTCCAAGAAAAACAAGGCAAGTTCCTGATGAGAATCTCAAGAAAGACCTGGTAGTCTTACAAGATTTAGTTTCAGCTCTAACAATTATTGGTCAAGTTAAGGCACTTTTTTTAAAAAAATCAAATTCCTCAGCTCAAGGAATATTCCAAGAAGGTGCAGTACATGTAACTTCTGCTAGAATGCATAGAAGGGAAGAGTGTATTAGTGGGCTCACAAATGGCCAGGCAAGCTTCTAGCATGCAACCCATGAAGGACCAGGCATGCTCCTCATGGAAACCTCAAGAAGGACCAGGTAGGCTTTTTGTAGGAACTCGAAGAAGGAACAGGCAGGCTCCTGGTAAAAACCCCAAGAAGGTCCATGCAGGCCCCTGGTGGGAACCCTGAGTAGGACCAGGCAGGCTCCTGGTAGGAATCCCAAGAAGGACCTTGCAGGTGTCTGGTAGGAACCCCAAGGAGAACTAGGCAGCTTCATAATGGAACTGGTAGGCATCTGGTGGGAACTCCAAGAAAAACAAGGCAAGTTCCTGATGAGAATCTCAAGAAAGACCAGGTAGTCTTACCAGATTTAGTTTCAGCTCTAACAATTATTGGTCAATTTCGGGCACTTTTAAAAAAAATCGAATTCCTCAGCTCAAGGAATAGTCCAAGAAGGTACAGTACATGTAACTTCTGCTGGAAGGCGTAGAAGAAGGGAGGAATGTATTAATGGGCTCACAAATGGCCAGGCAAGCTTCTAGCATGCAACCCATGAAGGACCAGGCATGCCCCTCATGGAAACCTCAAGAAGGACCAGGTAGGCTTCTTGTAGGAACTTGAAGAAGGAACAGGCAGGCTCCTGGTAAAAACCCCAAGAAGGTCCATGCAGGCCCCTGGTGGGAACCCTGAGTAGGACCAGGCAGGCTCCTGGTAGGAATCCCAAGAAGGACCTTGCAGGCATCTGGTAGGAACCCCAAGGAGAACTAGGCAGCTTCATAATGGAACTGATAGGCATCTGGTGGGAACTCCAAAAAAAACAAGGCAAGTTCCTGATGAGAATCTTAAGAAAGACCCGGTAGTCTGACTTTCAGCCGGTACAAGATTTCGTTTCAGTTCTAACAATTATTGGTCAGTTTTGGACACTTTAAAAAAAATCGAATTTCTCAGCTCAGTGATACCATTGTTTATGTTTTTCAGTTCATATCCACATTTTCAATGGATTTTTCCAGCACCCAAATCTCCAAGTCATGCTACACATTTTGTTTGTATGAAAATGTCCTCTTTTATCTCATATCTGTCACTTTTAAGAGAAGACAGTGTGCGGACACGTTGTAAGGAAATAAAAAAAAAAAAAACAGAGAATATTTCTGTGGCAGGTTACCGAATGATTCAGATAGTGTGTGCTCGCCACGAGCTTCTGCTTCTTCATCTTCATCGTACTCATCATCAAATATCTGGGGGAACTCATCTCGCAGCAGCGTCACTTGAGGAAGAGAGTTTTCCGCGGGGCGCTGCCCACCTCCTACACCCTGCAAGGCTGGGGAAGAAAAAGGAAAGTATTATGGGAAACAAGTAAAAACCAAGAACAGAATGCTGTCCAAGAATCTTCTATGCAAGGAAGTTCCTCTTATTTAATCTGAGTTATAGCAGATTTTCACTCAAACAAAACACTTTTCATTTATGCAAAAATGTAAAAATCATTTTTTGCTAGAAAATTGCTCAGCACCCCCAAAACATTGTATATATATATATATATATATATATATATATATATATATATATATTTTTTTTTTTTTTTTTTACCTATGGAATAAAATGATGATCAGTTGCAACTTTTTTTACACAAGGTATTTGCGCAGCAATTTTTTAAAAGCGATTTTCATGAGAAAAAAAAAAACACTTTCATGAATAAAAAAAAACAAAAAACACAGTATTTAACCCAATTTTTTTTTTGCATATTGTGAAAGATGATGTTACACCGAGTAAATAGATACCTAACATGTCACGCTTTAAAACTGCGCACATTCGTGGAATGGCGCCAAACTTCGGTACTTAAAAATCTCCATAGACTACACTTGAAAATTATTTACAGGTTACCAGTTTAGAGTTACGAATGAGGTCTAGTGCTAGAAACATTGCGCTCATTCTAACATTCGTGGCGATACCTCACACGCATGGACGGGGGCACTTTCATTTTTTTTTTTTTTTTTTATTGTTTATTTTATTTAATTTTTACACTTTCCCTTCCATTTGTTTTTACTTTTTGATGACTTTTATTCCTATTATAAGGAATGTAAAAATCCCTTGTAATAGGATAATAGGAATAGGGCATGACAGGTCCACTTTATTGAGAGATCGGGGGTCTATAAGTCCTCACATTTCTCCTCTAGGCTGGAAAGCCTGAGATCAAAAAATAAATAAATAAACATCTGCTGGCGCCAGAAGTGACGTCATGACATCGCTTCTGGCCTCCGAGGGTCTTAGAGATGTCAGGGGACCATCTGGCCCTTGGTCAGCTCTATGATAAACTTCTGCCGCCGGCGGGTTCATTCTCCGGATCGCAGATCGCACGGGCGAGACCGGAGAATCACTGCTATGGTTGTTTTTACAGTGCAGGGAATCGTTGACTGAAAACAAAGATATCTGGATGACGTCTGCATCTGCACTCATCATTCAGATATCGCCACTTCAAGTCCCCGACGTCATATGACGGTGACCCGGAGGAAGTGGTTAAGTGGGATCAAGGGTAGTGCAGCCTTCATTACTCTATGCCAGGGGTGTCCAAACTATGGCCCTCCAGCTGTTCGGGAACTACAATTCCCATCATGGCTAGTCATGTCTGTGAATGTCAGAGATTTACAATACCTCATGGGAATTGTAGTTCCTGAAAAGCTGGAGGGCCATAGTTTGGACACCCCTGCTCTATGCAGTGCAATTATTGGTGTATTGATCTGTTACCAGACATTTGGAGGACTTCAGTGATGGGTTTGGAGTCTTTTGGCCGGTGGATGGGAGATAGGGATGCCCCCTTTTCTTCAAGCCAAACCCAAACACTTTCGTCGCACACTGCAAAATTGTATTTTGGAACGCTGTGGTGTAAAGGGGAACTCTGATGCAAGGGGGGGTTTCTGCTCATCAAAGCTCCCACTTACATCAGGGTTCCCAGCATTCCCCCTTAACCAGTTACCGCAAACCGTCGTAAATGTACGTCGGCTTACTTTAAGTGGTTGTACCAGGGCGATGCCGGCGGTCGGCTTTCCGGTGGTAACGACCGATGCGGCTCGGGACCCGCTCGATCGTTACCCCAGCGAGCGGGAGGGGATGTCCCCCCCTCCCACCGCCTTCCGCGGCTCTGCCTGGGTCTCCCGTCTGACTGGGAGACCCGAGCACCCAGCCGGTACGTCCGCCGGCTGGATGGAGTCCCAATCAAAGCTGAAAGCGGCTTTGATAGGGTCTCCAATGACGTAACCCAGAGGCGGCGTCCATGACGTCACATCCGGGTTACTCGGCTGCTAAAGGCGCCAGATTTAAAAAGTGAATGTATTCAAAAATGCAGTTTTTGGCGTTTTGAATACATGGAAGTGCAGTGGAGGGGTTTGGGATCTTTTAGACCCTCGATCCCTCCATAAAGAGTACCTGTCACTGCATATTGCTGTCACAAGGGATGTTTACATTGATTTTGACAGCAATAAAAGTGATCAGATTTTTTTAAAAACCTGTGCTGAAATAAAAACGAAATAAATAAATAGGAAAAAAAAGAAAACATTTTTAGCCGCCCCCGTCACCGTTCGCTCGCGCACGAAAGAAACCGTATACAGAAGTCACGACGCAAATGAAATCGCTGTTCAAACCACACATGTTAGAGCGAGAGCAATAATTAAAAAAAAAGAGCTATTTTCTAAATCTAAACTGGTAACCGATAAAACATTTTTAAAGCGTCACCTATGGAGATTTTTATTGACTGTAGTTTGTCGCCATTCTGCGAGTGTGCGCAATTTTAAACCGTAACATGTTGGGTATCTATTTACTCAGCGTGACATCATCTTTCACAATATACAAAAAAAAAAAAACGGGCTAACTTTACTGTTTTTTTTTTTTTAAATGCAGTAAAATGTAATTTTTTTGTAATTTTTCCAAAAAAATGGCGTTTGAAAGACCGCTACACAAATACCGCGGGACAAAAAATATTGGAATGACCGCCACTTTATTCTCCAGAGTGTTTGCTATAAAAAAAATATATATATATATATATATATATATATATATATATATATATATATAATGTTTTGGGGTTCTAAGTAGTTTTCTAGCAAAAAATACTGAATGTGTCAAAAATGGGCTCGGTCCTTAAGTGGTTAAATTAGGGTTCCCAAAGCCCCCCTTACATCAGAGTCCACAAGGCACCCCTTATATCTGAGTCCCCCTTATCTTAGTGTACTCACTCTCTTTGAGGCAGTCACTCACTTCAGTCCCGGACATTGGATGGTGAGCTCACTCACCCGAGGATGGAGGCTCAGGCATCAACACCTTTCTTCCACAATGTATCTGCCGGTTGCTGAGCTTCAAACCTCCAGGCCACACACCTCCAGGCACTGGAGCTGGGGATTGAACTGTGGGTGGGCACACAGAGGGGTAGGGGTGGGAGGAGGAGGAGCAGATCAAGCCCTCTCTACTCTCCTGTCCGCGTATGGGGATGGGGCCCATGTGCACTCGGCGGTTGTGATACTTGGTAACTTGGGGAGCCACAGTCCATTCTGAATATTGTGTCCGGGTTTTAGGTGGTCTGAAACCAGGACACACGATTCAAAACCTGGACTGTCCGGGTAAATCCTGGACAGGTGGCAACCCTAATGAGAGAGTTTACTTCCGCTTTAAGTAAAGCCATGAAACATGAAGTGTAAGTGTGCCTTACCGGTACATCCTTTGCCATTGGCGTCCAATCTATAACCAGGATTACAGCTGCAGGCCGATGACCCAGGGAGGTTCTCACACACTTGGCCGCATCCCCCATTGTTCGATAAACATTCATCCACATCTAAAGAGAAATGTAATGTCGTCTGAGTTTTCGGCAGAACACCGGCATGATGAGGTTAAAATCATCGATTAAAATCAACAATGACTATAAAAACTTAATTTAACATTTTTCCATTACTGAAGACCAGTTACCATCACAGCCGCAGCCATCGAGGTTGAGCCGATACCCCGGATAGCAGCCGCACTCATAGCCGCCGACATAGTTGGAGCAAACTTGCTGACAGCAGGAGGCGCCGTTGGTGCACTCATCAACATCTATATAGGAAAATACGTTATTAATACTATTTACTAACAGTAACAGATTACAATCACTGCATCCTTACCGCCATATTATACATCACAATGGTATAGAACAGGCCTCGACAAAACCCAGGCGCCAGGTCGCAATGGCGGCTGGAAATGATATCCTGGCGCATGGGTTACACTGCAGCAGTGGCCGGGATCCTCCCATGTGTCCCACCCCACTAGTGTCGTGCTGGCGGATAATAAGGTCGCGGCTTTGCAGCCAGCTGGTGCGGGATACAGTACACGCTCCTATGTGCAAACCAGCGCCCTCTGGTGGACGGTGCCTTTATAAGCGCGGCTTGCTCTCACTGCCTGTCCACCTCCGACGTCATCTTCCCAGGTTGATAGCTGGGCTTGATTGGGAGTGCGTCTATCAGTTCCACATCATCAGCGCTTATCAATGCCACCTGTCAAGGGGGGGGGGGGGGAGAGACGAGCCTCTCTGCGGTTGCAGGGGAAAGCGCAGCATCTGGCGGGGGAGTTCTGTCCTCCTCTCTGCTGCCATCTGCTGAGACAAGTTGGGGGTGTAGGCATGGCTCCCGACTGTCCCTGATTTCGAGGGACTGTCCCAGGTTTGGAACTTTGTCCCCCTGTCCTCCTCTTTCCCCCCCTCATTTAGATCTGATCTATATAGTTGTATATAAAATGCACTTTTTTAGCTTTTAAAAAGCTAAACCCTTCACCAAATGTCTAAATTTCTGCATTTGTAAATTTAAAAATCCAGTATAAAGGAATAGTAGCGATATACAGTAAAAGCACTTGGGGGGTTTAACTAATTCAAATTTTTTTTTGTATAATTCTCCTGTAACCACTTCTGGACCGGATGGTTTTACCCCCCCCCCCCCTTAATGACCAGACAATTTTTTTGCGATCCTGCACTGCGTTACTTTAACTGACAATCACGAGGTCTTGCGACCCTGTACCCAAATAAAATTGATGTCCTTTTTTCCCCACAAATAGAGATTTCCTTTGGCGGGCACCCGCGATCACTCCCCGTGGAGAGAAAACGACGGTCTGCAGTTGTAAACACAGCTGACCTTTGTTCTCTCTGAAATGATCACAGAGCCCATGTGATCCTCCTATTAGATTTTTTGATTCCACAAGCCCACTCCCCTCACAGTTAGAAAATACCCCCTAGGCTCACACTTAACCGTTTGATCGCCCCTGAGTTAACCCCTTCCCTGCCAGTGTCATTATTACAGTAACAGTGCATATTTTTAGCACTGATTACTGCAGTAATGTCACTGGTCCCCCCAAAAGTGTCAATAATGTCAGTTAGGGGTCCAATCTGTCCGCCGCAATGTCGCAGTCTCGCTAAAAAGCGCTGATCGCCGCCATTACTAGTAGAAAAATAAATAGATGAATAAAAAATGACATATAAATGACATTTGTAGACGCGATAACTTTTGCGCAAACCAATTAAAATACGCTTGTTGGGATGTTTTTTTTACCAAAAATATGTGGCAGAAAACAAATTGGCCTAAAATGATGAAAAATTTTGATTTTTACATTTTTTTTTATTTTTTTTTATTGGGAATGTTATATAGCAGAATGTGAAAAATATTGTTTTATTTTCAGAATTGTCGCTCTTTTTTTTGTTTATTGCGCAAAAAATAAAAAAATCGCACAGGTGATCAAATACCACCAAAAGAAAGCTCTATTTGTGGGGAAAAAAAGGACATCAATAAATAAATCTTTCCCCTAGTTTGTAGACAGGATAACTTTTACGCTGATCACCCCCATTACTAGTAAAAAAATAAATAGATAAATAAAAATGACATTTGTAGACGCGATAACTTTTACGCAAATCAATCAAAATACACTTATTGGGATTTTTTTTTTACCAAAAATATGTAGCAGAATACAAATTGGCCTAAAATTATGAAAAAATTAGATTTTTATATTTTTTCTCTTGGCTGTGTTTTTTTTTTTTTAGCAGAAAGTACAAAATATTGTTTGGTTTTTTTAGAATTGTCGCAGATTTTTTTGTTTATAGCGCAAAAAAAAAAAATCGCAGAGGTGATCAAATAACACCAAAAGAAAGCTCTGTTTGTGGGGAAAAAAGGACGTAAATTTAATTTGGTTACAGCGTCGCACGACCGCGCAATTGTCCGTTAAAATAACGCAGTGCCGAATCGCAAAAAATGGCCTGGTCATTAAGGGGGGTAAATCCTTCCGGTCCAGAAGTGGTTAAAGGACTTTACAAGCTGGGGTGGCTCTCCCCTCCTTTCAAAACCTTAGTTAACTCCTCGGGGGCTCCAGCAAGACCCCACAGTTGCTGGTGAGCAGCCTCTAGGACAGTGATGGCGAGCCTTGGCACCCCAGATGTTTTGGAACTACATATCCCATGATGCTCATGCACTCTGCAGTGTAGTTGAGCATCATGGGAAATGTAGTTCCAAAACATCTGGGGTGCCAAGGTTCTCCATCACTGATCTAGGACCACCAACCACCTATTTTGTTATAACCAATCTCCATAAGGGGTCAGAGCTCCTACAAAGGATTGTCGAGGGGAGGGATGTGAAGGAATGGTATAAAAGTTTTTGAAATAAATACATTAATATATATTTGTTTTCATTCTCTTGATCAAAGCTTTACTACAATCCAACTTACCAATACAGGTTTTCCCATCGGAATCCAGATCCAACCCTTGCGGGCACAGACACAGAGGACCTGTACTGCTGTGACGACAATCATGGGAGCATCCGCCATTGTTTATTTCACAGCTGTTAATTATCTCCATTTCTATCCCTGGGTTAGAAAAACAAATGATTAAATATAAGAACTGTAAGACAAATATAAGCCACTTTCTTCCCAGAGGCAAATTTTTACCATATTGGGCTGCCATCCAAGCCCCTTGAGTTGGCCATTGGACTGCTTATCAGGTCAACAGCCAGATAGAAAACCCAATGGACAACTGAAGCAGCCCACGTCAGGCTGACAACGCTAATGATAATTGGGAGGCAGGGGCTTAACGTTGTCAGCCTGCAACAGGAAGATCTTTTACTGGCAGGATCTCCAAACAAGACACTTTGTAACAGATTCACGAGAAACTAAGTAGTGCCTTATTGAATGGTATCTGCATGTTTCGCTTCTATCACAAACCCATTGCCGCTCCATTCATTCCTATAGATCACAGAGGTCTCCAAACTACGGCCTGGGGGCTGAATGTGGCCCTCTGCTTGCCTTTATCAGGCCCTTGGGACACTATTTTCCCACTGATACAAGGAACTATTCCTTCTATAACAACATTGGGCCACGACTCCTATGACCCCCAACAATGGGGCACTATTCTTCCCACTGACCCCAATGATGGGGCACTATTCTTCCCACTGACACCAACAATGGGGCACTATTCTTCCCACTGAAACCAACAATGGGGCACTATTCTTCCCACTGACACCAACAATGGGGCACTATTCCTCCCACTGACCCCAACAATGGGGCACTATTCCTCCCACTGACACCAACGATGGGCACTATTCTTTCCACTGACACCAATGATGGGGCACTATTCCTCCCACTGATTGGGCACTATTCCTCCCACTGATACCAACAAGAGGGCACTATTCCTACCACTGACCCCAACAAAAGCGCACTGTTCCTACCACTGACCACAACAATGAGGCACTATTTTTCTCACTGGCACCAATGATGTGGCACTATTCTTCCCACTGACCCCAACAATGGGGCACTATTTTTCCCACTGGCACCAATGATGAGGCACTATTCTTCCCACTGACACCAATGATGGGGCACTATTCTTCCCACTGACACCAATGATGGGCACTATTCTTTCCACTGACCCCAACAATGTGGCACTATTTTCCCACTGGCACCAATGATGAGGCACTATTCTTCCCACTGACACCAATGAAAGGGCACTATTCTTCCCAATGACCCCAACAATGGGGCATTATTCTTCCCACTGACACCAATGATGGGGCACTATTCCTCCCACTGACACCAATGATGGGGCACTATTCCTCCCACTGACACCAACAATGGGGCACTCTTTCCTCTCATTGACACCAAGGGATTTTCTACCCCCCCCCCCCCCTGGCCACAGTCTGGCCCCCCTCAAGGTCTGAAGGGCAGTAAACTGGCCCTTTGTTCAGAAAGTTTTGGAGATCCCTGCTATAGATAAAGCATATTCTTATCGACAGCTGGTGTCCACCATAAGTACAGCTGCTCTGAGGGAGGAATGGAGCCATGGCACACTACGAAGAGGGGCCAGCTGGCACCATATGGGGAGAAACATCGTTGTAATAGGAAAGACGGTTTAGCCTGGATTCCCACATTTTTTAGGGATTTTTTTGCACATTTTCAGATGTTTTAAGGCTTTGATGATATTTTTGATTTAACCAATGGAAAGCTAATTTTAAGGTGGAGGTGATGGTTGTTCGGCATGATTTTCAGGCGCTGCAATTGAAGTCTATGGGGGCCAAAAATATGTGACCATATCCCAAAGTTTCGGCACTTTTTCCAATCATTGAGCAACAGCACATCCCTCAATGATTGGATGTCAATGATGTCAACAAGCTCAATAGAATAACCTGGTGTTGACCATTGACCCATCTTTTTTGGAGGGCATTTATTAAAGGACAACATCAAAAGGGGAAGTTATCATTTAGGTCCCATTAATGACCAGATAGCAGATAATCCCATTTTCCCAGGAACAAAATGACATTTTTTGCATGGCTCCACCCATTATCTTAACCCAGTGATGGTGAACATTGGCACCCCAGATGTTTTGGAACTACATTTCCCATGATGCTTCACTACATTGCAGAGTGCATGAGCATCATGGGAAATGTAGTTCCAAAACATCTAGAGTGCCAAGGTTCGCCATCACTGTGACTTCACCCCTTCCCACCGCCGCCTCCCCACCCTTTAAGAGCTTCTAAATGCCTTAAGTTAGAGGCAGGCATTTGGGTCATGTGACTGCTGTGATTGGCTGTCTCAGCAGTCACATGATCGGAAAGTTCCATGATCGCAAGTATTGGGAGCTTTCTGTTCCCGACCCGTGACTTTGATGGGAGCGTCCACTCTTAGCACAGAAAATGTAACCAGGCCACCATGCGTTAAAGCCCACCCACTAGAGGCCACATATATGCGCCATGATGGCGGGCAGAGGTTAATATTAAAGCTAAAGTTTAGGTATGGACTGTTTGGCATAAATACATTGACCCAGCTTGGATCAATATAAGTTTATATGTGCCATACCTGTGGGATCCCCATAGAAGCTGGAAGTCACTGTAGTAGTCATCAGTCGCTACTACACCACTACTACTACTACTACAGTGGTCTCTATTAGTTTCTGGTTCCTGTGCAGAGTGGTTGCCCTGCTGCACTGTGAACAAAGGAGGTCGCTCCAAAAGTGTTTTCATTTATATATTTTTAAGTAAAAGTTAATTAAATATTTAAATTAAAAATTAACTTAATTAAAAATGAATTACTACATGCCACTTGCTTCCTTGTGTAACTCCCACCATAGGAAGCACAACAACCAGAACAGCAAAGAACAGCAGGATTTTTAAGGCCAATCATTATGATCTATATATGGCCTGAAATATATATGACCGTGGTCGCCCTCGCTTCATATGGTCCCGACGCCTGCCCCAGGAGATGTTATGCCCTGTTCATGATTTTATGGGAATAATTGTCTTGAAGGTCTCTCTGGCCCCGAAGAAGCCCCTGGTGAAACGCGTCGGCTCTTTGAGGACCTACAGACTATGCCCAATAGAGACAATAATGTTGCCAATTGGTATTTTGTATTGATGATTCCTTAGGGAACATGTCTTTTTATATGTATTATATGTATGCATATGTATTCTTTTCTCTTTTTTCTCTTTATGATTTAATAAAACATGTTTTTATAAAAACTTTTCTGCTCTATCCCTCCTTTATTGGCCTTGAAAATCCCGCTGTTCTTTGCTGTTCTGGTTGTTGTTCATAATTGGGATGCTGGCCATTGTATTCATGTTTTGTTACAATTTCACCATAGGAAGCAATTCACATATGTCCGGCCACAGTTCCCATTCTGGGGTCCGTTGCCTGAATTTGCACCTGAACCAGACCCAAATACGCACAGAACCCTTTTGGTATGCGGACCACGGTCGCCCCGGACATGTGTGATTGGGCTCCATTGAGAGCCGCTCACACTCGTATGTCATGCGAATTGGATGTTGGGAAACCCGCATCCTCCTCGTGTAACTCGCACCATAAGAAGCAAATTATTTTTCCATCTGATCAAACTCATCATGCTGAGAATTTACTGACAAATTAATTTTAGAGTTCCAATTTAAAAAATATATATATCTTTTTGATTTCTAAATTTTTAAGTGTAAGGTAGGTAAATTGAATTAATTAAAAATGAATTACAACATGCTACTTGTGTCTTTGTGTAACACACACCATAGGAAGCAATTTTTTTTCCATTTGATTGAACTCATCATGCTGAGAATTTACTGACAAATGTATCTAGAGTTCAAATTACACTGAACAAAATTATAAACGCAACACTTTTGTTTTTGCCCCCATTTTTTATGAGCTGAGCTCAAAGATCTAAGACTTTTTCTATGTACACAAAAGGCTGATTTCTCTCCATTGTTCACAAATCTGTCTAAATCTGTGTTAGTGAGCGCTTCTCCTTTGCCGAGATAATCCATCCACCTCACAGGTGTGGCATATCAAGATGCTGATTAGACAGCATGATTATTGCACAGGTGTGCCTTAGGCTGGCCACAATAAAAGGCCACTCTAAAATGTGCAGTTTTACTGTATTGGGGGCAGTGGAGGCTGGTGCATTGGGAGCGCAGGGGCGCCGCCCCCCCATCCAATGCGTCCGGCCCCCTAATCTACATGCAGGGAGCGCTGGACGCATGGAGTTCAATGGGGCTTTTTTTTTTTTTTAGCATGTGATTAGAGCCAGAGGCTCTAATAGGCTAAAAAAAAGGGTGCTCTGCGCCCCGAGCTAGGGTTGCCACCTCATCTCTTTAAAACAGAACACATATTAATTACACAGGTTCTGTAAACTCACTTGGAGCCTTCTCTGCATTAAATTAGCCTCAGAACCTGTGTAATTAATTTGTGTTCTGTTTTAAAGGGATGAGGTGGCAACTCTACCCCGAGCCCACCCAGTTGTGTGACAATAGCGAATGAATATTCACTATTGTCACACGGATGCTCCCCCTTGCCAATCAGGAAGCAGGTCCTGAGACCCCTTTCCCGATTGGCCGAAAGGAGAAGCCATGCCATTGGCCATGGAGGCGGAGGGAGGAGACGCAGAAGGCTGAGGGGGAAGAAGCCAAAGCCAAAGCCACTGTTTGCTGCCTGCCCTCCCTCCACATATCCAGGCAGGGTGAGTGAGCCTGCAGGGTGAGTGGGTATGGTGTGCGGCCTGGTGTGGTCCGGGGTGGTGGTATGGTGCTTATGGTGCTGCCGCCCCCCCCCCCGGCCCATGGAGCACCAGCGGCCACTAATTGGGGGGGTCCAGGGGGGTCCGAAAACCAGTCAGTATCTGGTGTGACCACAAATTGCCTCACGCAGTGCAACACATCTCCTTGGCATACTGTAGAGTTGATCAGGTTGGTGATTGTGGCCTGTGGAATGTTGGTCCACTCCTCTTCAATGGCTGTGTGAAGTTTCTGGATATTGGCAGGACCTGGAACACGCTGTCGTATACGCCGATCCAGAGCATCCCAAACATGCTCAATGGGTGACATGTCTGGTGAGTATGCTGGCCATGCAAGAACTGGGATGTTTTCAGCTTTCTAGGAATTGTGTACAGATCCTTGCACCATGGGGCCGTGCATTATCATTTTGCAACATGAGGTGATGGTCATGGATGAATGGCACAGCAATGAGCCGCGGGATCTCGTCACGGTATCTCTGAGCATTCAAAATGCCATCAATAAAATGCACCTGTGCTCGTTGTCCATAACATAAGCCTGCCCATACCATAACCCCACCGCCACCATGGGCCACTCCATCCACAACGCTGACATCAGCAAACCGCTCACTCACACAACGCCATACACGCTGTCTGCCATCTGCCCTGTACAGTGAAAACCAGGATTCATCCGTGAAGAGAACGCCTCTCCAAAGTGCCAGACGCCATCGAATGTGAGCATTTGCCCACTCAAGTCAGTTACGATGACGAACTGCAGTCAGGTGGAGCCCCCGATGAGGACAACGAGCATGCAGATGAGCTTCCCTTAGACGGTTTCTGACAGTTTTGCAGAAATTCTTTAGTTATGCAAACCGATGGTTGCAGCAGCTGTCCGGTTGGCTGGTCTCAGATGATCTTGGAGGTGAAGATGCTGGATGTGAAGGTCCTGGGCTGGTGTGGTTACACGTGGTCTGCGGTTGTGAGGCCGGTTGGATGTACTGCTGAATTCTCTGAAACGCCCTTGGAGACGGCTTATGGTAGAGAAATGAACAATTCACGGGCAACAGCTCTGGTGGACATCCCTGCAGTTAGCATGCCAACCGCACGCTCCCTCAAAACATGTGACATCTGTGCTGTGTGATAAAACTGCACATTTTAGAGTGGCCTTATATTGTGGCGAGCAGCATAACTAGAACCTTCAGGGCCCCGGTGAAAGAAACCATGAAGGGCCCCCCAGACCCCTGGCTGGGGCCCTTCCCTTCAAGCCTGGGGCTCTTCCCACTGATCCTGGGGCTCTTTACTCTCATTGCAGGACCCTTTCACAAGTTCTGCAGTGGGCCCCCTTCCCGCCATCTTGGGGCATCCCCACGGTGGTGGAATACCAGGGCCCAGTCGCAAGTGTGAGATCCTGGAAATTCACCCACTGGTGTCAGTAGGTTTTATTTTTTGGTATTTTAATTGTATTATTTTTTTGTATTATTTTTTTATTTAATTTTTTTACAATATCACTGACTATGACTCTGTCCATTCAGAAAAGGAAGAAGCTGGTAAATTACATATTTACTGACCCCTTCCTGGTTCTCTATTGTGACACATCCCCTGCAGCAGCCGGCAGGAGAGGGGAGGGAGCACAGTGGGGAGGGGGGGGAAGCACACAGGGGCCCAGAGACAGCAGAACACAAATGAACTGGATAGGAGGAGAGGCGGGGGCAGCATACAGGGGAACCAATCTCCTCCATTTTTCTCCTGCAGCTACAGGAGTAAAAAGGAGGACGGTGATTTCTCTACATGCTGCCCCCCGCCGCCTCTCCTATCCAGGTGTACAGGGGAGCCGCACAGGCCTTCTGGAGCATGGGGCCCGGTTGCAATTGCAACCCCTGTAGTTACGCCCCTAGTGGCCAGCCTACGGCACACCTGTGCAATAATCATGCTGTCTAATCAGCATCTTGAAATGCCATACCTGTGAGGTGGATGGATTATCTCGGCAGAGAAGTGATCACTAACACAGACTTAAGCTGTATACACACTATACAATTTTCTTTCGATTTTTTTCCTTTAGATTTACCAAAACCATATAATATGAGGACAGATCTAAACACTTTCAATTTGTATGGAATCAGGCCGGCCCTTGCACTACATAAATGAAGGTAAATCTAAAGGAAATCTACCAACAAAAGTTGTATAGTGTGTATCCAGCTTTAGACAGATTTGTGAAGAATATTTGAGAGAAATCGGCCTTTTGTGTACATAGAAAAAGTCTGAGATCTTTGAGTTCAGCTGATGAAAAATGGGGGCAAAAATAAAAGTGTTGCGTTTATAATTTTGTTCAGTGTATATATATATATTTTTTTTTTTTTTTAATTTTTACATTTCTAACTAAAAAGTTAAAAATAATTATTTACTTAAAATTAACCTTCTTCCAAAATAATTAGAATGCACAGATTTAGACAGATTTGTGAACAATATTTGAGAGAAATTGGCCTTTTGTGTACTTAGAATAAGTCTTAGATCTTTGAAGTTCAGCTCATGAAAAATGGGGGCAAAAACAAAAGTGTTGCATTTATAATTTTGTTCAGTGTATATATATATATATTTTTTTTTTAAATTTTTACATTTCTAAGTAAAAGTTAAAATAATTATTTACTTAAAATTAATCTTCTTCCAAAATAATTAGAACATGAAACTTGTGTCCTTGTGTAAGGCCCCTTTCACACTTGTGCGACTTCAAAGTCGCGCAATTTTACAGCGATTTTGAGGCGAGTTTGACTGGGCTTGAATGTCTTTGGCCTTAAAACGCTTCAAAATCGTGCCAAAGTAGTGCAGGGACTACTTTAAAGTCGGTGCGACTTCAATTCGCACAGATATGAATGGTACTCATTGGAAATAATGGAGAACGACTTGTCATGCAACTTTGCAGTCCCAAATCGCATGACAAGTCGCACAAGTGTGAAAGGGGCCTAACTTACACCATAGGAAGCAAATTTGTTTTTCTAATTCCAATTTAGTTTTTTTTTTAATTTTTACATTTCTAACTAAAAGTTAAAATAATTATTTACTTAAAATGAATCTTCTTCCAAAATAATTAGAACACGCTACTTGTGTCCTTGTGTAACTTACACCATAGGAAGCTATTTTTTTTTTTAATTCCAATTAAACTTTTTTTTTTTTTAATTTTTACATTTTTAAGTAAACGTTAATTTAATTTATTAAAAGTTAGCAATCAAAACTTAAATTAAAAAAAATTAAAAAAAAATTTAATTTTTACATTTTTAGGTAAACGTTAATTTAATTTATTAAAAGTTAGCAATCAAAACTTAAATTAAAAAATTTTAAAAAATTGTAATTTTTACATTTTTTAAGTAAACGTTAATTTAATTTATTAAAAGTTAGCAATCAAAACTTAAATTAAAAAAAATTAAAAAAAAATTTAATTTTTACATTTTTAAGTAAATGTTAATTTAATTTATTAAAAGTTAGCGATCAAAACTTAAATTAAAAAATTTAAAAAAAATTTAATTTTCTAAATTTTTAAGTAAACGTTAATTTAATTTATTAAAAGTTAGCAATCAAAACTTAAATTAAAAAAAATTAAAAAAAAATTAATTTTTACATTTTTAAGTAAACGTTAATTTAATTTATTAAAAGTTAGCGATCAAAACTTAAATTAAAAAATTTAAAAAAAAATTTACTATTACATTTTTAAGTAAACGTTAAGTTTAATTTATTAAAAGTTAGCAATCAAAACTTAAATTAAAAAAAATTTAAAAAAAATTTAATTTTTACATTTTTAAGTAAACGTTAAGTTTAATTTATTAAAAGTTAGCAATCAAAACTTAAATTAAAAAAAATTAAAAAAAAATTTAATTTTTACATTTTTAAGTAAACGTTAATTTAATTTAATAAAAGTTAGCAATCAAAACTTAAATTAGAAAATTTAAAAAAATTGTAATTTTTACATTTTTTAAGTAAACGTTAATTTAATTTATTAAAAGTTAGCAATCAAAACTTAAATTAAAAAAAATTAAAAAAAAATTTAATTTTTACATTTTTAAGTAAACGTTAATTTAATTTATTAAAAGTTAGCAATCAAAACTTAAATTAAAAAATTTAAAAAAATTTAATTTTTACATTTTTTAAGTAAACGTTAATTTCATTTATTAAAAGTTAGCAATCAAAACTTCAATTAAAAAAAATAAAAAAAAATTTAATTTTTACATTTTTAAGTAAAGGTTAATTTAATTTATTAAAAGTTAGCAATCAAAACTTAAATTAAAAAATTTAAAAAAATTGTAATTTCTACATTTTTTAAGTAAACGTTAATTTAATTTATTAAAAGTTAGCAATCAAAACTTAAATTAAAAAATTAAAAAAAAAACCTAGAAAAACTAGACACTTTTTTTTTCTAGGGTTCAATTTTAAAATATCTTCAAACTCAAATACAAATCATGTTCAGATCTGCGATGGACTGGTGTCTTTATTTAACGTTACTTATGTAATTGTGTAACTATGTAATTAGAGAGAGGGAAAACAAGAAAATAGAATAAGAAAAATGGTGCTTTTCTGGCAGAGGAACACTAAATATTTCACAGCCAAAGAAGCAGATTTTTTGCAGATGTTAAAGACGGCAGAGCAAGCGTTTGGCCCCCCCATGGAACACTTACTGTAACACTGCTTTCCATCAACTCCAAGCTCGTACCCAGGACTGCAACCGCAGTGGAAGGATCCGCGAGTATTGAGACAGCTGTGCGCACACATGGCCTGCCCCGTCACGCACTCATTAATGTCTTTTTAAAAAAAAAGAAGAGGGGAGAGATTAGTCAACGTGAGAACGGGGCGATGGAGCTCCGAAACAATTCAGCCAAAAATAATAATCCCCTGGATGGAAAAAAAAAAAAAGTAAAAATAGTTTAATTTGTAAATGCTTTTACTGCAGTCTGCAAGGGCTTATTAGGATCTGGCTGAGACAATTACATTTCAACTTGTGGCATGAAGGTCTAATTAATACCGCCAGTGTGAAATGGACTGGCAGAGACGACGGCGGCGGAAAAATGGAAATTAGGACGGCCACCTTAATAGGATTGCAAATTAACTGTCTGCCCTGTACATAGCAATTCTACAACATTATACTTCAATATAAATGCATTGTGCATTGTTGGAATGAATAAGTGATACCTTTTATTGCTGACTAGCCACCTGTAGTTATACTGCAGCAGGTTCGGCTCTGTTACGCAAAACGACGTACCTGTACGTCACTTCAGGTAGCAGATAGTGGGCACGTGTGCTGCTGATTGGCTAGAGGAGGAGCCAATCAGCGGGTCCAGCGGACACGATGTCCACTGGGTACCCGCGATCGCTCCCATGGAGAGAGAACAGCGGTCTGTAGACCGCCGTTCTGCCAGTAATGAACACAGGGATCTTGCGTTCCTCCTATTTAGGAACACGGATCTCTGTGTTCATCCAGTGAGTAAATCCCCAACACAGTTAGAAAGCACTCCCTAGGCACACATTTAACCCTTTGCCCGCCACTTAACCCCTTCCCAGTCAGTGTCATTAGTACAGTGACTGTACTAAGACAACACAGAATCTGGTGCAGCTATGCATTGTAGCCAATCAGCTTCTAACTTCAGCTTGTTCAATTAAGTTTGACAAAAAAAAAAAAAAAAAATATGGGAGCTGATTGGCTGCCGTGCACAGCTGCACCAGGTTTTGCACTCACCAGTTTTAGTAAATCAACCCCACTGGGAATTTTGTTTGACTATTTTATGAATGATTGTGTCCATGCAGGATCCGGTGCCTGTAGTTACGTTATAGGCCATCCGCACAGGGTGGGGCCGGGGGAAGGCTCCCAAGGTTGCACCAATCCGGACGCACTGCTTCTTTTGTGGTTTTAGAGGACAATGAGGTGTTGATTGAAGAGTTTATTGAAGAATGTAAAGTAAAATCAAACTGGTGGGCTAAGAGTGATTTCTGTAAGGGAGGAGAGCTCCATCACCTAGCAAAGAACTCACAGAGTAGAGTAGGGTTAGCTAAGGGTTTACACATAGTGTGAGTCATCAACCCAATCTAGTATTTACCATTCTATGCATTAAGATAAAAAGCCTTCTGGGTGTAGCAGCCTCCCCAGCACCCCCAATACTTACCTGAGCCCCATCTCTATCCAGCGATGTCCACGAGTCGCTCAGCTGTCCAGGACTCTCCTTCCTGATTGGCTGAGAAACAGCCATGGCGCCATTGGCTCCTGCTGCTGCCAATTAAAGTCAGTTAGCCATTTATGAGAGAGAGGGGGCGGGCCCGAATTACAGCGCCATGTCTGAATAGACACACAGAGCTGCAGCTCGGCTCGGGTGCCCCCATAGCAAGCTGCTTGCTGTGTGGGTACTCAACAGGAGGGGGTGGGGGCACAGAAGAGGGACCCGAGAAGAGGAGGATCCGGGCTGCTCTGTGAAAAGCCAACTGCACAGAGGAGGTAAGTATAACAAGTTATTTAAAAAAAAAAAAAACAAGACTTTACAATCACTCTAACCTCCCTGGCGGTATTCCAGAATGTGGCTCGGGGTTAATTTTCAGTACAAAAAGCGGTAACCCTGAGCCACACTCGGGAATACCCAAGAATCATACTCACCTGCCGTCCTCCCCCGCCATCCTGCAGGCATCCTCACACTCTCTCCCCACTCTGTGCTCTGCAGATACCAGCACTTGCCTTCCGGTTCCCTTCCCTGCGAGCGTTGCGACGCGGGGGGGTGGAACTGGCGGCAATTTCAAAAATGTAAATACACCAAATGAGATGATACAAAGCTGCGATCCTAACGGATTACACTGTATCATCCCATCTCACCACAGGATTTCCCCTGGTGACTTTTCCAGTGCCCTGCCTGTGATTTTCCAGTTCTTTGTGCCTGGAAAATAGAGAACGACCATGGCATCCAAAAAGCGTTCTTTTTGCGCAAAAGCGCTTTTAGATGAACTGGAAAACAGCGACAGCGAAACGCAGTTACTTGAAGAACTGAGCGATAGCGATTGGTGGGAAAATTCGTCATCAGGTACGGAAAGTGACGACAGCGACGATTCTGATGTCTCTTTCTGGCACATCGCTCCGTTGGAAATACTGAAGGATCATTTGATAAACTTCCCAAATTCCACAACTATGTGCCAGAAAGAGACATCAGAATCGTCGCTGTCGTCACTTTCCGTACCTGATGACGAATTTTCCCATGAATCGCTATCGCTCAGTTCCTCAAGTAACTGCGTTTCGCTGTCGCTGTTTTCCAGTTCGTCTAAAAGCGCTTTTGCACAAAAAGAACGCTTTTTGGACACCATGGTCGTTCTCTATTTTCCAGGCACAAAGAACTGGAAAAGCACATGCAGGGCACTGGAAAAGTCACCAGGTGAAATCCTGTGGTGAAATGGGATGATCCAGTGTAATCCGTTAGGATCACAGCTTTCTATCATCTCATTTGGTGTATTTACATTTTTGAAATTGCCGCCGGTTCCTCCCCCCTGCGTCGCAACACTCGCAGGGAAGGGAACCGGAAGACAGGTGCCGGCATCGGCCGAGCACACAGCGGGAGGATGGTGGGAGGATGGCTGGAGGATGGCGGGGGAGGACCGCGGGGGGGAGGACAGCGGGGGAGGACGACGGGGGATCGCAGGGAAAGGTGAGTTTTAAAATATAAAACAACAGATTTCCATGCAAAACAATGTAACGCTTTTAGCACAGAAATCCTGACATAATCAGACTGCCAGGGAGGTTAAGATTATTTCAGCATGTAGACTTAGATAAAAAGAAAGGAAGCACCCAGTGTCCAAAGAAATGCGACTTCAAAAATATGGTTCATGGACGTTTAGTAAAAATTAGCAACACCTACATCAAGACAACATGTTTCAGGGGAATAGACTCCCCCTTTCTTCAGGGCTGTTGCTGCGCACTATTGGTGGAAACAATTCCCATGAGGGGTTATGTTGGATCAGGGTTTCTGAATGGCAGGATGGACCCCTGCAAATGCTGCTATACAACTAAAGCCGGCATTCAGAAACCCTGATCCAACATAACTCCTCATGGTAATTGTTCACCCCCACAGTACGGAGCAACAGCCCTGAAAAAGGGGCAGTCTATTCCCCCGAAACACGTTGGCTTGATGTACATGTTGTTGACTTTTAATAAACCATATTTTAGAAGTCACGTTTCTCTGGACAGCGGGCGTTCCTTTCTTTTTATCTATGTCTGCATAAAGAGAAGTCTAGGCCTCCTGTAGGGCTTGAGCCTAAGGTGCAATGGGACCTCCACGGTCAAAGACTTAAAGACTAACACAGTCACTTAGGTGCTACAGGGATCCTGAACTTAAGGAATACCGTTACTTTAGAAACATTTCAATACCAACTCCAGCCAATTTTTTTTTATTAAAGATAAAGTGAGGGAAGGTCCAGTGCCATCTTAAGAGCATTATAGGCCCCCGGGCAATGCAGTGCACTGCGGCTCCGCCTACAAAATCACCCACGAGAAAATGCAAATTATCGATAAAGCGATATTTATTGGTACAGCAGTGCAAGGCTAATGACAGCTTCCAAGTTCAGTGACTGGGTCCGGTGAACACACACACGGACGGGAGTCAGACTCGACTGTCCTGTGTGTACCTGTTCCTGTGGAGGAGGACAGGCATTCCTGCAGTTGTGGGCTTTCCCTCCATGGCCCAAGTGGCCTGGCAGCAGCGCAGGGCCGATAGGCGCTTGCCATCTGCTAAGTTCGGAGGCATGATGCACACGGGAATCAGGACTAATGCTTGGCTGGGGCTGGGTCACTGGGCAGGTGGGCCCCCCCTCCCTGGCAACTGCCCAGCGTGCCCATTCAGTAAGATGGCCCTGGGAAGGTCAGGTTCTTAGTACCAACTGTGCCTCTCTTTGGGAAGATTTCTCCTTACTTCAAGAAAAAGGGATTCTCTCCAACAAGAACAAAAACCAAAACATAATTTTAGTAGAGAATGAAAGTATGTTTGTGCCCTTCTTTCTCGGTGACAACCTCTCCCACCCCGTTTCTCATCTTGGTGTCACAAGCAAAGGAAGCGAGTGATCATCTGTGAAACCAGGACAAGCTATAAGGGGAGAGGTTGTCGAAAATAAAATCATAAAAATAGAAGAAGGCTGAGACTGCAACCCCAGCACAGGGAAGCCTATCTTACTCCTTAACTAGGCAGAAGACAAACTGAGTTGGGAATGCTGATGGCAGGGGGTATTGGACCAGTGGGACAGCCCCATAGGTGTGTTTATGTAAATGCTTTGTTTTTAACAAGTCTTATGCCTAGTTACTCCTATGGAGATGAAGTCAATACCCCATTGGTGAAGACTGAATGAGTGGGCGGCGACTGTCGGAGGACGTAAGAGAAATACGTTTTGGCTAGAGTTGATTTTTTTGTTAATGCAATTTTGGGAGGACTGACCCTTTAAACTTTATCACATATATCCAGCTTGCATGCCGTACCTTCACACATCTTGCCATCGGCTGCCAATGCATATCCTGGTTGGCAGGAACATCTGACGGCTCCTCCATCGTTGTTACATTGTTGCATGCATCCTCCGTTGCGCGAAGAACATGGATTGGTTACTGGTGACACAGATGGAACCGATTAAAGCGGAATTTGTACAAACATCCTTTAGAACATTATACTACGCTGTGGTCAGAGCAAAGGAAACGCATGTTGAAAATAATTAGACATAGCAGTAAATGAGGCCAAAAATGTGCTACTAACGGCAGTCACAAAATAGGAAAAATCAGCCGTGTTTTCACTTCATGATAAATCGCGTCTCCGAACAATCATGAAGGTTATGTGAAATCGGAATGTTAATGACAGACAGACAAAAAGGGGCGTGTCTTAAAGAAGAACTCTAGTTATTATAAAAATGGTTTATTGGTAGAACAGATCAAGTGGGTTATCTGCAGAAAATATATTGCAGCAGGCATGTACAATTTGTTTCGGTTTGAATCTAAATTCAGACAAATTTTTCGTTATTCGGACATTTAGACGTTTTTGAATCTCCGAATGACAATTATAACCAATTTCATTGAGATTTGTTTTGTTTAGTTTATTAATTTTCTAACGAATTCCAAATTTTCGAAACAATTCGATATCGGATCAGTGGAAAAATGATCGATTAAATCAAATTCTATGTGAAAAATAGCTGGTTGTTAAGCAGCGGGCCCGGGAAGCCAGCGCCGCGTTTTTAACAACCGATGACTCATCAGCTGTCAGTGGGCTTCCTTGCTGACAGCTAAATGTAAACAGAATTGACGGCAAATAAAAATTCTAAAAAAAATAAAAAAACAGTGTGGGTCCACCCTGTCCATCCATACCAGGCCCTTTGGGTCTGGAATGGATTTTAAGGGGAACCCAATGCCAAAATGTAAAAAGAAAAAAAGGTATGCCCCCCCCCCCCCCCCAAAATCCAAACCAGACCCTTATGCGAGCATGCATCCTGGCAGGCAAGGAAAGGGGGGGGGTGTGGGACAGGCGAGCGCCCACCTGTCAAAAAGGACTGCTCCCGTCCAGGGACACAGCAGAATGACAGGTATGGTTTGGGGGGGGCGCTCGCCTATCCCCCCCCCCTTTCCTTGCCTGCGAGGATGCATGCTTGCATAAAGGTCTGGTATGGATGGATTTTAGGTGGGCAGGAGGGGACAGGCGAGCGCCCCCCTCCTGAACCATACCTGTCATTCTGCTGTGTCCCTGGACGGAAGCAGTCATGTTAAACAAGTGGGCGGGCGGGCATTTTGTTTTTTTTCTTAATTTTTATTTGCATGTTATCTGTTTACATTCAGTTGTCAGTGGGGAATCCTGCTGACAGCTGATGAGTCATTGGTTGTTAAGGATGCGGCGGTCGGCTTCCCAGCCTGCTCCTTAACAACCAGCTATTCTTCACACAGAATTCAAATTGGTTGATCATTTTTAGACCAACCTGATTTAGAATTGTTCAGAAAATTTGGAATTCAATAGGAAATTATTTAACTAAACTAAATGAATTCTGAAACAAATCAACGAAACAAAATTAGTAACATAACTAATCTATCCGAAACGAAACACAAATTTTTTCGCTCTGCACATGTCTACTATAGATAGGAATATTGGAGTCTACAAGATGGTATGCTATAGGTGGCTGACCCTTCCCATCCTGAATGTGTAGTCATCCAGTGATTACCCTAAAACAAACCAGTATAATGGAGCTGCCAATGCTGAACCCTTTTTAGGAAAATACTAGTTGGTTAGCTGTCAAGCTGGTCCAATGGCTTTAATACTTTCCAAGTCGGTTACTCAGAACTAGCAGAAAACTTGACATGAAAGCCAGACAACGTTCACTTTGTTTTAAAGGTCAGCGATGGCCTTCATATCCATTACATACAGGTTGTCTTCAAAAACAATTACAGAGCTTCCATTTTTCATTGATCTCTAAAATACATTCAAAGGTCAACCTTAGGATATCTCATTTCAATTCTCTGTTCAAAGCAAGATGCAGGTTTCCCGTATGTTTACCCTTGAGGAGGCTTTCCTCTTTTAGGATGAAAGTGAAATACCTGTCTACATGTCCCCTGATTCTAATTAGTTGGTTGGGTTTCCAAGCTAGGTTGATAACATTCATAGTGGTGGGCACCACAAGTTTTCTATGAGGGAATGAGACACAGGCTCCATCCAACCTTGGAAATCCATTGAAGAGCTATTATCTTTCAGGCCAAGTACTGTAACTCCAGGCATTGGTAGCTTTGGAGCGGTTTGACCACAGTTAAAATGGATACTTGCCATTCCTTCTGGGCATGCTAAATTGGTTTCACCATAAAAGTTGTGGACATGACAATTCTGGCACCATGTAATTTATCATTCAAATAATTGCTTAACCCTTGACCTAACTCTTAAAAGCTAACCCCAAATCTGAATTTACCTTAATTCCACTCCATGTTACAACTTTTTCTTTGTCTCTCTCTGATTTAGTTTCACTTTGTAACTGGATATCCCCAATTTCATGTCTAAGATTCACCAACTGCTATCAACCCTCACCATCCAAAAAGACTTCCTCAGTTGCTAAAAAGCATTGGACAGTGGAACATCAATTTCTCAGATTAGCCATGAAGTCAGAGAAAGGCAGGGCCCCCTAACCAAGTGAAACTAGATCAGAGATGGACACAGAAGAATCTTCATTTTGCTCTATTAGGGTTTCCTGGAGATGGCCTTCATTTCTGGTCCCAGTGTCACCTGGACAGAAAAATGGGGGAAAATATCAAATAGGGACAAAGACGGCAATTTAAAGGTACTGGACGCTAGCTTCCAGTGCTCTACAAAAAAAAAAAAAAAATTATATATATATATATATATATATATATATATATATATACACATATATTGCTGATGTTTGTATGTGCCCTTTGTGGGTTTTCTGCATGTTTGACAATGTTGATGCCACCATAACCAGAATTGAAGGGTAATCCCCCCACAGTGTGCAAATGTAGCACCCTCCTAGATGGGTTACTAGGAAGTTTAGGTAAATTTGGTCTTTTTTAATCACTGGGATAGTGTGTGATTGCTTTGGGCTGTTCTGTGTTTCACTGACTGCAGGCCTGATCATTTCTCCCTGCCTTCTGGAAGATTCTAGAATGTAGTGGGCTGGAAAAGGCAAATCAACAGTCTGGATATTTATGCTGTCTCAGCTAATCCCTAGGGGAGGGTACCCAGTATGTGGCTGAAGGGTACATAAATAGTCTGGGGCCTGAGGCAGCCCTGTTCTTGCCCAGGAGAAGTACTCAACCTGAAGAGCTGTTTAGGGGAGACACTGGAGGATCTGATTCTGCAGTACAGTGAGTACAGATCTGTGTCAAGGGGCCTGACCCGAGAGGGGCCACTCCTGCAGCTAGAAGAGTCAGTGGACAGGTGTTAGTAAAGGGGATGCTAGTGAGTGTCCCAAAGATAATGTAGATTCACCAAGTCTATTGCTGGAGAGAAAAGAGCAAGGAGACTTAACCCTTTCCATACGTGTGGCAGTGTGAATTAAGCAGTACAGCTGCTTCCACAAGCAACCTGGTGAGGCCAAGTGAGAGTTGTCCTTACCCATTGTGAATAGTTACAGTTGGAGTATCCCACTATTCCCTTCTCCCATCCAAGTTCCAAAATAAACACTAAAAAAACCAATACCCCTGGACTGTTTATTGTGTGACAAACCATCGGGAGTAAGGAGGGATGTGTGAACTGTTCCCTAAGTGACTGTGTGCTGGTAATCAGAGGAGGCTCGAGAAGTCATCATACAGCAAGCCCTACAGGAACAGTGCTACACAGGAAAATCTCAACTTGTAAGATAAACAAAACATTCCAATTTAGTGCAGAGCTTCTCGCCAATATATCTTACTGTTGGAAATGTCATTAGGGATGATTTGTAGTAAATGTGCAGCACATCCATTTAGCGGGACAGCGTCGTGTGTAGACACAGGGGGTAGAATCTGGGGAACATCTGTGTTATGCCTCTGGCACCTTGTCTGTGTTTTAAAAAATGTCAGTAATGCGCCTGCTTATAGGCAGAATAGCGCAACCATGACCACTCTGCATCCCCACAAGGCTTCCCATGGGAGAAGCATGGCAGTCCAGATAAGGTATAAAAAATGGAGCAAGAACAGTCACTTTAGGTGCACAGGAGCAGACCCGGCAGTGCACATAGTAGAGTATCCGAGACCTGTATCCACTCTTCCTACTGTATGTCCAACACAGCAGGACTGATTAAACCCTTCCAGCAGAATATGCATTAAGGTGGTCCAAAAAAAAAAAAAAATGCAAATACACAACCGTCATTAAAGCGGAGTTCCGGCCTCAAATACCTTTTTTAACTAAAAATACCCCTATAATACTAATCCATCACCCCTTTACAGAACCGCTATTCTCATACTTACAAGGTGTACAGTATTGGATTTTAGTCAAAATCTTAATCTTGGATGTGGGCATCTGAAGCCGCAGTGTAATCTGCTGTGTCCTTCTTCCTGATTCCAGGGAGTGTTCTGGGAGTTCTTCCTGATTCCAGCTTCCTGGGAGTGATGGCAAACCGCTCCCAGGATGCAATGCAAAGGCGGAAGTGATGTCGGTGGCCGTGGCCACAGAGGGGGGAGAAGGAGGAAGTACAATCAAAAATGCCCTGAAAATAAGGTAAGGGACCCCCGAAAAAAATTGAAAATGCCCAATTGTTGATCAGCATAGCGAGCACTCCAGGAATCACTAAAGTTGCAAAATAGGTCGGAACTCCACTTTAATAATTGGCAAAATGTGTCTAATATGTTTATTTCCTATGACCATCAGCTCCATCTAATGGCCATAATGCAGTATTTTCCTGAAATAGCATAGCTTCTGAATTAGTGCCTGGCACCTGCCCCCACTTTCTGCATACCTGTAGTGACCAGTGCTTTAAGTGGGCCGGTATGCACTGGTACTCAGTACCGCCACTTCCAAATATGGCTCTTGAGCATACTGCCACCTCTCCGTGCGCCTTAGCGTACCAGTACGCTCATTTTGGACATCTGCGCCCTCAATTGCCCCCCCCCCCAAGAATATTTCCCACTCCAGAGCCAGACCAGTCACCACCAGTGAGTCCCCCTTCTCCGGAGTCCCAGCCCAGGCCACGGGGGGGGGGGGGGTGCTCTGTGGGGACCCTGATGAGGGTGGGGGGGGGAATTTATAGGCTACAATAGAGTACCGGCACCTCTTTTGGGCCACTTAAAGCACTGGTTATCCTCCAGCTTTGAGTGGAGCTCCAAGTCCACACGTGATTGCAATATATCAATGACTGCAAGTTCCTCCCCTATCCATGTCTGAATGGTGGAGTATAACCTACCCAACAGATCTTAATAGTACTGGCCCAGAGAGGAAATGCCCCCAACCCAGTTCCCTATGTAACCCACAGTGCACTAGGAATTGTTTCATAACATAGTTACAATCCTGGTCTTCAATGGTGAGCATGGTCATCAGCTCAACCCTACAATGACCAGAACACATGAGCAGGTCATGTCTCCAAAATGGCCCAATGGAGGAGAATGATACCAGTAGATGTAGCCCACCATAAATAACACATTTTCATCCTTCCATTATTACAGGAATAGCCTCACTTACATTCGCAGTGCTTCCCGTCTTCTTTCAGCTGGTAGTTGTTCCGGCAGCGGCACTGGTAATGAGCCACGGTGATCTGGACGCAGTCATGTTCACAACCGCCATTTCCAATGGAGCAGGAGTACACCGCTAGGCAGCAAAATAAAAAAGAGAATAAATATATGGCAGGATGATGGTGGAGATTATCTAACCGCGACTCTATGTTTTCAGATAACAAAATGTTACAGAAAATTGTTTTCCCACTTCAAACTTTGGGACTTTAAAAGGAAAATAAAGAAAGGCAAAATCATGATTAACCTACCGATATTTAATTTTTTTAATCATTACTTTTTATTGTTTTTTATTAACTTTTCGACATTTATTACATATTTTTATATTTATTCATATTTCTATTGGATATTGTTAGTAGGTTACAATTATGTTTATTTTTTTAGTTTTGAGGATATATATCTGCATTTTTATACGGGAGATAAATGTATGAGCATAGGCCACGCTGTCTGCATAGTTGAAAATAGTTAACTACTATATGACATCTAAACTTGAGGGTTTAATCCCTAATCATAATGTAAGGTTTATACATTTATTCAGTTTATATGTATCTACCCCTAGATCTTCATGCAATATGTGGCAGATAGTTTACGGGTGAAGATACACGGAGAAAGGAGTGGAATACAAAGTGGCGATCATAACACTTCCGGTATTAAACAGGAAGTAATATAGATCTTAACAACAGGAAGTAATAGGGAGAGGTATACTAATATGGCGACCGCGACACTCCGGCACCTAACAGGAAGTGACACCACGCTTAAATAATAGGAATCAATAGGGAGTAGTGGGAGCTATTGGGTGTAGTAGGAGGGGTTTAGAATACAAGAGAGATCCAGTCACAAGCACCCCCTGAAGACGCCCAGTGGGACGAAACGCATCAAGCGGGGAAGAGTTAGAGACACCAAACTGACAGCAGACACAAACACTGCAGCAGCAATCCTCACACTTTACATGCTCGAATATTTCAACATTGTTGTAAGTGAAATTATGTTTTTAACTTATCAATAAAGTAAACAGTATTATGGTATGATCATCTCTTTATTGGAATGTACACCATCCTTATGCTGAGAGCCTTGTATACCACCAAAGAGGAAAGGAGCTAGATCCAATATACATTATGCTGATTTTGATCTTATTGCTGACTATCTTTGTGCTGAGAGCCTTGCACACTGCTTAATCGCTTGTCAACGAGCCACCGTAGTTTTACTGTGGCGGGTCGGCTTAGACGTACCTGTATGACGCTTTGTGGGACCGCTAGCGGGGTGCGCCCATTTGCCACAGGGGAAGTTAATCAGCAGGTCCAGCAGCCGAGATTGCCGCCGGGCACCCACGATCACTCCCCGTGGAGACAGAATGGCGGTCTGCCGTTGTAACCACATCAGACCGCTGTTCTATCTGTTAGGTCAGAACTGGCAGAACGCAATAGGAAGCAGGTGCACCCAGCTAATGTCAGGTGAAGTCTGGCCAGAAGTGGTCTTCATGGAAACATTGCAGCCAAAAAGCCATACCTCTGACGTGGAAACAAGGCTAAGCGACTCAACTATGGAAACAAACATAGGAACTGGGGTGCAGAAAAATGGCAGCCGGTGCTCTGTACTGATGAGTCACAATGTGAAATATTTGGCTGTAGCAGGAGGCAGTTTGTTGGCGAAGGGCTGGAGAGTGGTACAATAATGAGTGTCTGCAGGCAACTGTAAAGCATGGTGGAGGTTCCCTTCAGATTTAGGGCTGCATTTCTGCAAATAAAGTTGGAGATTTGGTCAGGATCAATGGTGTCCTGAATGCTGAGAAATTCAGGCAGATGCTTCTACATCATGCTATACCATTAGGGAGGCATGTGATTGGCCCCAAATTTATTCTGCATTCGAACAAGCTCCCCAAACATACAGCCAATGTCATTTAGAACTATCTTCAGCGTAAAGAACAAGGAATCCTGGAAGTGATGGTTTGGCCACCACAAAGCCCAGATCTCACCATTATGGAGTTTTTCTGGGATTACATGAAGAGACAGAAGGATTTGAGGCCGCCCACATCCACAGAAGATCTGTGCTTAGTTCTAGAAATATGTTTGGAGCAACCTAACTGCCACGTTCCTTCAAAAACTGTGTGCAAGTCTACCTAGAAGAATGCAAAGGGTGGTCACACCAAATATTGATTTGATTTAAATTTATTTTCTCTTCATTTACTTTACATTTTGGCAGTGGCGGCTGGTGCTCCATGGGCCGAGGAGGGGCGGCAGACGGACCACACCATACCCCCCCCTGGACCACACCAGCTCCAGCCCGCAGTGCCCCCCCCGGTCGCTGGCGGCTTCCCCCTCAGTCTTCTCCCTTCTCCTCCTCCTTGGCCAATAGCATGGCTTTTCCTTTCAGCCAATCAGGAAACGGGTCTCAGGATCCCAGTGCTCTGCGCCCCAAGCCCACCCTTTTTTGAAGCCTATTAGAGCTTCTGGCTCTAATTACATGCTTTAAAAAAAAACCCATTGGAATCCATGCGTCCGGCGCCCTGCATGTAGATTAGAGGGCCGGACGCATGGATGGGGTGACGGCGCCCCTGCGCTCCCAATGGACAGGCCGCCACTGCATTTTGGTAATTGATAAAAGGAAACTATTAACACTTCTATTTCTGAAAACATTCTTCATTTACAGCATTTTTAACACCTGCCTAAACTTTTGCACAGTAGTATAATATTGCAAACTATAATGCAGTCTTCTATCCAGCTAGCAGACAAAGTCATAATCTCCTTTTACCATGGAAAGTCTTGTTGCACTTTCACTATTGCAGAAACTCAATGAGACATCAGAGCAGGGACTGTTCCCTTCTCAGAGGGCTTAGTACAAGGATTCAATTAGACAAAGGGGGCTGCAAAGCAAGCACCTTCCTGTCTCTTTCAGTAGGCCACGGTGCTCTAGCTATCCTTTGTCAAGTAACAAATGTTTGCAAAATAAATATTATATGTAGATCAGAAAAGAAAATATAAGAATGGTTTCCTAAAAAAACAAAAGTAAAAAAGACCGAAAGCATTATAATTTCCTTTTAACAACTACTTCTTTTAAATTAGATGAGATTTCTTAAACTCCATCTACATCCACACACTAAAATCTCAACCCATGCAGAGCTCACTACACGTGAATTTCCAGGCGAACTGGCCTGGAAAAAAAAAAAAAAAGACAATAGCGGTGCATGCCGCAGGAAAACGTGACGCAATCTAGACACACTTTCAAGTCTCCACTGAACAGATCGTGGTGTTTTCTTATCTCCTGTACAAACAGGCATTTGTTTGGCTTGCCCCAGACGTCTGTGCCAACGAGGTTTCAGTTAATATTGTTGTTACGATTGTGAATGTTAGTTTTACCGATTACCACAAATCTAAGGCATGCTTGAGAAGCGCGGATTTGTGGCAAAACCATACCAGCGAGATTCTCAGATCTAAATGAATAACACCATGTAACCCCACACCTGCCAATCAAGGCAACACAGGAACAGAAAACCCCACCAGATTCCTCTGGGCGGTAGAGAGGGTTGGGATAATCATTGAAGGACATAGGATAGTTCAGTGCTGCTAAAAGTAAAATCCTACTTTCACTAAATAAAATGGATACAGCATACAACGATCAGTAATAACATGACCACCATAAGGTGAGTACCTGGATAGAGAACTGGCTCCAGGGGAGGTTGCAAAGGGTGGTGATTAATGGGGAGTACGCTGATTGGTCAGGTGTGGAAAGTGGGGTCCCCCAAGGTTCTGTCCTGGGACCAATCCTGTTTAATTTATTCATAAACAATCTAGAGGAGGGGATATTGATTAAAATCTCAGTATTTGCGGATGATACTAAACTAAGCATGTCAATATCTTCTATGCAGGATGTGGAAACCTTACAAGCGGACCTGAACAAAATAACGGGGTGGGCAACTACATGGCAGATGAGGTTTAATGTTGAAAAATGTAAAGTAATGCACTTGGGTGCCAGAAACCAGAAAGCAAGCTACTCACTAGGGGGGGAACCTCTGGGTGAATCTAAGATGGAAAAGGATCTGGGGGTACTGGTGGACAACAGGCTTGGCAGTGGCATGCAATGCCAAGCCGCTGCAAGCAAAGCCAACAGAATACTGGGATGTATAAAAAAGGGGATTCACTCCAGAAATAAAGAGATTATTCTCCCGCTCTACAAGACTCTGGTCCGGCCACATCTGGAGTTTGCTGTCCAGTTCTGGGCACCGGTCCTCAGGAAGGATGTGCTGGAACTGGAGAGAGTCCAGAGAAGGGCAACAAAAATAATTAGGGGAATGGAGGACATCGGCTATGAGGAAAGACTACAAGCACTGAACTTATTCTCTCTGGAGAAGAGACGATTGAGGGGGGATATGATATCAATGTACAAATATTGTACTGGCGACCCTAGCATAAGGAACAAACTATTCAGAGAAAGGGAATACAATAAGACACGTGGCCACTCAAAAAAACTAGAGGAAAGGCGGTATAACCTTAAAATACGTAGGGGGTTCTTCACTTTGAGAGCAGTAAGGATGTGATATTCTCTTCCACAGGCAGTGGTATCAGCAGGGAGCATCGATAGTTTCAAAAAACTATTTGATGGGCACCTTAAAGACCACAACATACAGGGGTATACAATGTACAACATACAGGGGTATACAATGTACAACATACAGGGGTATACAATGTACAACATACAAGGGTATACAATGTACGGTTAACAGCAAACACACACACACCTCATAGGTTGAACTGGATGGACGGATGTCTTTTTCCAACCTCACTAACTATGTAACGTAACATTATGACCACCCAATGTAACATTATGACCACCCACCTAATATTAGTAGGTCCCCTTTTGCTGCCAAAATAACACTGAGCCATTGAGGCATGGACTCCAAAGTAACATCCACATGAATGGCAGGACCCAAGGTTTCCCAGCAGAACTTTGCCCAAAGCATCACATTCCCTTGCCGGCTTGCTCCCTTCCCATACTGTATCCTGGTACCATCTCTTACCAGGTAAGTGACGCACACCCGGCCATCCTAATGATGTAAAACAAAATGTGATTCATGTCCATGTTGCATAGTGGTCATCATTACCAAAAGTACTCTGTTCAGCTGCTTTGGGATCTATTAGTGCTATGGTGTCAAGTTTCTACTTTTCCTTCATCAATTTCATGGACAACATGATCACTTGCTGCCTAATATATCCCACCTACTTTAAGGTACCATTGTAACAAGATAATGAATGTTATTCACTTTGCCTATCGGTGCTCATGATGTTATGATCGGTGTTGTATATAATCCCAACACAAGCCATTTTGAAATATGAAACCAAATTAGGGGCAAAAATAATAACCACCCATCTCTACTATCCACTGGTAATTAGTTGGTAATCCAGGGCTGCATTCCAGACCTTCCACCAAGCAGTTTTTTGCCAGCCTTCGCCATGACACCATTATGTCACCACTAGAGCTCCATGTTCAGGTACCCATGCCTGGTTATGTCAACAAAATCCCAACACAAGCCATTTTGAAAGGTAAAACCCATCCCAGGGCATAAATAACAACCACCCATCTCTCCTTTCCACTCATTATTTAACTGGTAATGCCACCGGTCTTGTTGCTGGCCTTCACCATGATGCCATCATGCCACCACTAGAGTTCCATGCTCAGGTGACCATGCCTGGCGATGTAGACACCTCCACTGTGCCCATCGGTAGGGTCTTAATGCAGAACTCCTGGCAGAGAGCTATTTGTCATATCTGTTGGAAAAAAAAGTGGACGGTAGCATGTTCCAATGCATAAAACTGTAACGTGTCCTATTTTTTTTTCAGCACACACCAACGCGGCACATCAGTGTGAACTGAAGCAATAGGATGGAAGGCAAATTGGCTTGTCTCTATGCAGTGGTATGGTGTGGGGCATAAAATCGATAGGAACGCTCGGTCAATATATTTAGGTGGGCTTTAGAGAATATCCAGTGGTCCCAGACCTTTAAAAATTTTGCATGAGAGCCTTTGAGCATGGAGGTGAGCTTCCCATGGGCCATGGTCCCCATTAGCCTTTGCTGGACCTCAGCAAAGTTGAGAAACATTTGTCTTCAGGTTTTGGCCAGCCAGGAACATAAACCTCACCAGATTCCTCTGGGTAGTAGAAAGGGTCGGATTCGGTTTATGCAGAAGAGCATCTACCATTCACATTTGGCCAATCACATAAAAGTATATATCTAAAAAACCTAAAAATACTCCTTCCACAAAGCCTCTCAGATTTCTAATGGTTTCTGGAATATTCCAGCCATACCACAAGCCTACAAGAGAATAGAACACAAAATCACGACTCGCAACCGTGCTAAACCGTGAACGGATGGCGATCGCGTCTGATAATTCTACAATCAATAAACATGCAGCATTCCAGTCTAGAGCCGATGATGGGAAGCAGGAGCTTATTCTGGGCAAAGCACAGTAAGAACTAAATATATTTCTCCTGGACAGGCGCCACGTCCCGCTTGTTTACCCAATTTATATACCTCTTTAGTGGGGCCAACAAAATAAGCCTGCAGGCAATTTATTGGAGTAAACCAGGGACCTTTGTGATTGTTTATTTTACAGTTAAAAAAAAGTTAGTTGGAGAGACGCGCTTGCTTCTCAAATTCTGCCTAAACAGCTAAGGTTTTCTAGGGACACTCTAGTTGGGACTCAAGTTAAAGAGGACTTAGCATCACTGCAAAATCAGATAGCTTACAGCACGGCTCAAAGCTAGAGCTAGAGTAACTCCCTGCCGGTGATCAGAACACGGGAGCGTGTGTCCAACATCATCGATCCGTAAGTGTTAGCATTGTGAGGGCAGGGCGCCGCTCAACCGACCCGATGCTCGTTAAGGTGTATACCCTCAGCCAGCACTGCTCCAGCAGCCACGCCCACTGACGCGTTTCGTTCTGCCCACTGTAGCTTGGTCATAGACTAAGCGTGGTGGTCGGGGCCATGCTAATCGGGGGCATGATTGCTGGAGCAGTGCTGGCTGAGCCCATGCACCTTAACGAGCATCTGTCAGTTGTGTAGCGGCCTGCCCTCGGTACACTGGACCTAGCATCAGATATATTCTGTAATACCAAAAGTATTGGGACGCCTGCCTTTACACGCACATGAACTTTAATGGCATCCCAGTCTTAGTCCGTAGGGTTCAATATTGACTTGGCCCACCCTTTGCAGCTATAACAGCTTCAATTCTTCTGAGAAGGCTGTCCACAAGGTTTTGGAGTGTCTATGGGAATGTTTGACCATTCTTCCAGAAGTGCATTTGTGAGGTCAGGCACTGATGTTGGACGAGAAGGCCTGGCTCGCAGTCTGCTCTCTAATTCATCCCAAAGGTGTTTTATTGGGTTGTTGTCAGGACTCTATGCAGGCCAGTCAAGTTTCTCCACCCTAAACTCGCTCATCCATGTCTTTATGGACCTTGCTTTGTGCACTGGTGTGCAGTCATGTTGGAACAGGAAGGAGTCATCCCCAAACTCTTCCCACAAAGTTGGGAGCATGAAATTGTCCAAAATGGCTTGCAATGCTGACGCCTTAAGAGTTTCCTTCACTGGAACTATGGCGCCAAGCTCAACCCCTAAAAAGCAACCCCACACCATAATCCCCTTCCAGCAAACGATTTGAACCAGTGCACAAAGCAAGGTCCATAAAGGCCCCTTTTAGTTAAAGCCCTCCTGTAGTGATGCCATGGGTGAGTCAGGGTCCAGATATATGCTTGGTTGGAAGGAGACCTAGTGCAATTGAACCATGGGAGCCAGAGACCCCACAATCAGGCAAATATAGTTAGCAAGTGGAGCTCCTGCTGGACAGGGCTAGAGGCCGGGGGGGGGGGGGGGGGGAGATAGACCTGCACCCAGAATTGCTGGCTGTAGACTTCCTTCCTGACCCTTTGCAGCTATAACAGCTTCAATTCTGTCCACAAGGTTTAGAAGTGTGTCTATGGGAATGATTGACCCTTCTACCAGGCACGGATGTTGGACGAGAAGGCCTGGCTCGCAGTCTCTGCTCTAATTCATCCTAAAGATGTACTATCAGGTTGAGGTCAGCACTCTGTGTAGGCCAGTCAAGTTCCTCCACCCCAAACTCGCTCATCCATGTCTTTATGGACCTTGCTTTGTGCACTGGTCCAAATCATTTGGTGGAGGGGGGATTATGGTGTAAGGTTGTTTTTCATGGGTTGGGCATGGCCCCTTAGTTCCAGTGAAGGGAACTCTTAAGGCGTCAGCATACCAAGACATTTAAACAATTTCATGCTCTCAACATTTTGGAAACAGTTTGGAATGGCCTCTTCCTGTTCCTACATGACTGCGCACCAATGCACAAAGCAAGGTTCAAAAAGACATGGATGAGCGACTTTGGGGTGGAGCAACTTGACTGGCCTGCACAGAGTCCTGACCTCAACCCGATAGAACATCTTTGGGATAAATTTGAGTGGAGACTGCGAGCCAGGCCTTCTCATCCACATCAGTGCCTAACCTCACAAATGAGCTTCTGGAAGAATGGTTAAACCTTCCCATAAACAAAATCCTAAACCTTGCGGACAGCCTTCCCAGAAGAGTTAATCTGTTATAGCTAAAAAAAAAGGGTGGGCCAACTCAATATTGAACCCTATGGACTAAGACTGAGATGCCATGTGCGTGATAAAGGCAAGCGTCCCAATACTTTTGGTAATATATTGTATGCAACCTGCTGCATTTACAATGCAATAAAAGCAACACTAGATGCATTCCATCCAATTAAAAACTTAAGTGCTGCATTTTTCAGTCTCAAAAAATGCTACATGGCACCAAGCCACCAATGCCCATGTACAAAGCCACAGGTCGAATCATCAGCTAATCTTACAAAGCTGCATTAGAATATCAGAAAGTAACCGAAAGGGTAGAGTTCCACTTAAATTGCTTATCTTTCCATCGCCATGCACAGTAGTAAGTGGACAACAAACAAGTGATTGGACGGACCCAAGCTAATTCCAGCTCAGCCTTTTCCAACTATGTTGTAATGCGTTGTACTAATGTGATTTGTGACTGCATGACTATCCAATATCTGGAACAAAGGGCCTACAAGTTGCAGCTGCTCGCTCTGTTATGTCATGTGTTTGGGAGTCTCTTGGCGTTCGATGAGGTGAAAAAACAGTATTAATCATCTACAGTACTTTAAATTTTGTGGCCAGAACATTAAAACTCATACAGGTCTGGCAGGATCTCGTTCCAGATATAATAATAAGACTGCCTATAGAGGAGACTTCCATGTCCTTCCAATGCAGAGATGTTGTCACAAGTCGAGGTCATTTAAAGGGCTGGTAAACCAAAATGTGGCCCCAAACATACAGTGATCAGACACCACAAAATGAACAATGTTAGCTGTATCACTGGACTAACTCATATCTCAGGCTGCTGGGGGGATAAATCTGAAAAGAACACAAATGGGTTATAGTGGATAGTGGACTCATGGCAAAATTGATGTTGCTATCCCTGTTATTTCTGGGAAGATTCACCCAATTAGTACTAATGACCATAGTTAGTGGGACAAAAGTATTGGGAAAGCTAAAGTTTTAGAGATGTCACCAGAAGTTGAAGTAAAGGAAAGTCTTTCGATGAGAACAAGAATAGAAGAGAAGCGAGAAAATAAGCTAAAAGGACAAATAAGCTAGAGAAGAGATGCGAGAAGAGAATATGTGAGAAGAAATATGCAAGACGAGAAGAGAGAAGAGAAGATGCGAGAAGAAAATATGGGAGAAGAGAGAAGAGAAGATGCGAGGAGAAAAAATGCAAGAAAAGAAGATGCAAAATGAGAAGATGTGAGAAGATGTGAGAAGATGCGAGAAAGAAGAGAAGAGAAGATGCGAGAAAGAAGAGAAGAAAAGATGCGAGAAGAGAAGATGCGAGAAGAGGTAAGAAGAGAAGATGTGAGAAGAAAATATGCAAGACGAGAAGAGAGAAGAGAAGATGTGAGAAGAAAATATGCAAGACGAGAAGAGAGAAGAGAAGATGCGAGAAGAAAATATGGGAGAAGAGAGAAGAGAAGATGCAAGGAGAAAAAATGCAAGAAAAGAAGATGCAAAGAGAAGATGCAAGAAAGAAGAGAAGATGTGAGAAAGAAGAGAAGAAAAGATGCGAGAAGAGAAGATGTGAGAAGAGAAGAGAAGGAAGATGCAAGAAGATGCGAGAAGAGAAGTTGCAAGAAGAGATGCGAGAAGATGTGAGAAGAGAAGGAAGAGAAGAGAAGATGCGAGACGAGAAGATGCGAGAAGAGAAAATATGAGAAGATGTGAGAAGAGAAGATGTGAGAAGAGAAGATGCGAGACGAGAAGATGCGAGACGAGAAGATGCGAGAAGAGAAAAGGTGAGAAGAGAAGATGTGAGAAGAGAAAATGTGAGAAGAGAAGATGTGAGAAGAGAAGATGTGAGAAGAGAAGATGTGAGAAGAGAAGAGAAGAGAAGAGAAGGAAGATGCAAGAAGATGCAAGAAGAGAATTTGCGAGAAGAGATGCGAGAAGATGTGAGAAGAGAAGGAAGATAAGAGAAGATGCGAGACGAGAAGATGTGAGAAGAGAAGAGAAGATGCGAGAAGAGAAGATGTGAGAAAAGAAGATGTGAGAAGAGAAGATGTGAGAAAAGAAGATGTGAGAAGAGAAGATGCGAGAAGAGAAGATGTGAGAAGAGAAGTTGCAAGAAGAGATGCGTGAAGATGTGAGAAGAGAAGGAAGAGACGAGAAGATGCGAGACGAGAAGATGCGAGAAGAGAAAATGTGAGAAGAGAAGATGTGAGAAGAGAAGATGTGAGAAGAGAAGGAAGATGCAAGAAGATGCGAGAAGAGAAGTTGCGAGAAGAGATGCGAGAAGATGTGAGAAGAGAAGGAAGAGAAGAGAAGATGCGAGACGAGAAGATGCGAGAAGAGAAGATGTGAGAAGAGAAGGAAGATGCAAGAAGATGCGAGAAGAGAAGATGCGAGAAGAGAAGATGCGAGAAGAGAAGATGCGAGAAGAGAAGATGCGAGACGAGAAGATGCGAGAAGAGAAAATGTGAGAAGAGAAGATGTGAGAAGAGAAGGAAGATGCAAGAAGATGCAAGAAGAGAAGTTGCGAGAAGAGATGCGAGAAGATGTGAGAAGAGAAGGAAGAGAAGAGAAGATGCGAGACGAGAAGATGCGAGAAGAGAAGATGTGAGAAGAGAAGTTGCAAGAAGAGATGCGTGAAGATGTGAGAAGAGAAGGAAGAGACGAGAAGATGCGAGAAGAGAAAATGTGAGAAGAGAAGATGTGAGAAGAGAAGATGTGAGAAGAGAAGGAAGATGCAAGAAGATGCGAGAAGAGAAGTTGCGAGAAGAGATGCGAGAAGATGTGAGAAGAGAAGGAAGAGAAGAGAAGATGCGAGACGAGAAGATGCGAGAAGAGAAGATGCGAGAAGAGAAGATGCGAGAAGAGAAGATGCGAGAAGAGAAGATGCGAGACGAGAAAATGTGAGAAGAGAAGATGTGAGAAGAGAAGGAAGATGCAAGAAGATGCGAGAAGAGAGGTTGCGAGAAGAGAAGATGCGAGAAGAGAAGATGCGAGACGAGAAGATGCGAGACGAGAAGATGCGAGACGAGAAGATGCGAGAAGAGAAAATGTGAGAAGAGAAGATGTGAGAAGAGAAGATGTGAGAAGAGAAGGAAGATGCAAGAAGATGCGAGAAGAGAAGTTGCGAGAAGAGATGCGAGAAGATGTGAGAAGAGAAGGAAGAGAAGAGAAGATGCGAGAGGAGAAGATGCGAGAAGAGAAGATGCGAGACGAGAAGATGCGAGAAGAGAAGATGCGAGAAGAGAAGATGTGAAAAGATGTGAGAAGATAAGAGAAGAGAAGGAAGATGCAAGAAGATGCGAGAAGAGAAGTTGCAAGAAGAGATGCGAGAAGATGTGAGAAGAGAAGGAAGAGAAGATGCGAGATGAGAAGATGTGAGAAGAGAAGAGAAAATGTGGTAAGAGAAGATGCGAGAAGGGAAGATGTGAGAAGAGAAGGAAGAGAAGAGAAGATGCGAGACGAGAAGATGCGAGACGAGAAGATGTGAGAAGAGAAGAGAAAATGTGGTAAGAGAAGATGCGAGACGAGAAGATGTGAGAAGAGAAGATGTGAGAAGAGAAGGAAGAGACGAGAAGATGCGAGACGAGAAGATGCGAGACGAGAAGATGCGAGACGAGAAGATGTGAGAAGAGAAAATGTGAGAAGAGAAGATGTGAGAAGAGAAGATGTGAGAAGAGAAGGAAGATGCAAGAAGATGCAAGAAGAGAAGTTGCGAGAAGAGATGCGAGAAGATGTGAGAAGAGAAGAGAAAATGCGAGACGAGAAGATACGAGAAGATGTGAGAAGAGAAGATGTGAGAAGAGAAGATGCGAGAAGAGAAGATGCGAGAAGAGAAGATGTGAGAAGAGAAGATGTGAGAAGAGAAGATGTGAGAAGAGAAGTTGCAAGAAGAGATGCGAGAAGATGTGAGAAGAGAAGGAAGAGACGAGAAGATGCGAGACGAGAAGATGCGAGAAGAGAAATGTGAGAAGATAAGATGTGAGAAGAGATGGAAGATGCAAGAAGATGCGAGAAGAGAAGTTGCGAGAAGATGTGAGAAGAGAAGGAAGAGAAGAGAAGATGCGAGAAGAGAAGATGCGAGAAGAGAAGATGCGAGAAGAGAAGATGCGAGAAGAGAAGATGCGAGAAGAGAAGATGCGAGAAGAGAAGATGTGAGAAGAGAAGATGTGAGAAGAGAAGGAAGATGCAAGAAGATGCGAGAAGAGAAGTTGCAAGAAGAGATGCGAGAAGATGTGAGAAGAGAAGGAAGAGAAGATGCGAGATGAGAAGAGAAGATGTGAGAAGAGAAAATGTGGTAAGAGAAGATGCGAGAAGAGAAGATGCAAGACGAGAAGATGCGAGAAGAGAAGATGTGAGAAGAGAAGAGAAAATGTGGTAAGAGAAGATGCGAGAAGGGAAGATGTGAGAAGAGAAGAGAAAATGTGGTAAGAGAAGATGCGAGAAGGGAAGATGTGAGAAGGGAAGATGTGAGAAGAGAAGCAATGATGCTGGCCATCATTCAAGCTGGAAGAGAAGAGAAGCAAAGCTTGAAGTGAAGCTGGAAGAGAAGATAAGCTGGAGGAGAAACTGGAAGAGAAGTGGGAAGAGAATAGAAGTTGGACAGAAATTAAGTATAGTAAGGATATATAAAAAACCTGCTCACGCTCACCTCAAAATATAAATAATCATGCCCGTCATTAAATATCACTCTGCTCCTGGGGAGAACTGCTTTCTTTCCTCTTAAGTCTCAGTTATCTCTCACTCTTGTGTTCACGTTCAACAACTGGACCATAGGAAACAAAGAAGCAGATACATAGTGCTTTCCCGTTTAACTATTTAAAATCCCCAACGGAATACACCTTCAAGATAAAACAGTAAAAAGCACTTGCAACAAATCCACATCAGCTGGCTCAGCACTCTCCTTGCACACAGCGGTGGCAATGTGATGTCACAGGCTCGGCTCCTCCCTCCTAGAGGCGTAGCGCCCTCCAGTAGGCTTCCTCAGTAGGTAGGGTAGCTGTTAATTTTCCCAGCTACTACCATAACAACCTAATCCAACACAGCTGAGGCCGCCGGATAACCTCATGGTAACATGCCAGCTTCTATCTGACTACGGAAGCTGTCAATTTATTCACTTCCCCTTCCTGCAGTGTCACAGCAGAGGAAGTGAGTTAATTGGCAGCTTCCGTAGTCAGCTTGAAGTGGGCGTGTTAACATGAGGTTACCCGGCGGCCGCAGTTGTGTTGTATTAGGATGTTATGGTAGTAGCTGGAAAGCTTATATAATGGCTGTGGCTGAACGGCTCCCCTACCTACTGAGGAAGCCCAATGAAGGGCGCAACGCGTCTAGGAGGGAGGAGCTAAGCCTGTGACATCACACTGCCATCACTGTGTACGAGGAGAGTAGTGAGCCAGCTGATGTAGATTTGTTACAAGCGCTTTTTTCTGTTTTATCTTGTATAGAGGAAGGAATTATCACTGAACACTGTTGATGGAACACTTATATATGAGTGGAAAGGATTACTATTATTATGTAGCACCCTCCTAGATAGGTGCTAGGAAAAAGCATTTATTTGCTCTGTCTGCTTATCAGGGGAGCTTGATCGTTTAGTTAGGCCTGCTCTCTGTGCTCAGTGTGCATTCATCTAGTCTGAGGGAGTGTCCCCACTGCATCCAATTGGGAGGTCTGTTGGACAGTGGAGGAAACCTGGCCAATGATGCACAGGCTTTTGTGGGAGACCTAGTGGGAGGGCACCATCGCAGTGCATCCTGGGATTGACCTTAAAAGCGGAGAGCACATGAGGCAGGGTGTCTTTTGGCGGGAAACAGAGTCCCAGGAGGAGGGTGACGGCTGTCTCTCCTCCTGTATGCTGAGGAAAGTGATCACAGGCAGTCGGCCTGGTGAGCCAGGTGTGGAGCTGAGCCTTAAAGGTCCTGGAGAACTGACAGTGGAGCTGAGGGCAGAGCTGCCTTTGAAAACAGTGTCGTGAGTACCAGGGGGCTTGCCAAGGGGTCTGCCCAGGAAGGGCACCACTCCAGTGAGGTCAGTGGACGGAAAGTCAGCACACACAGTTAGAGAGAAAGGGGGTGCCAAGCAAATCCCTGAAGAGTAATTCACCAGGTAGTTTGCCTTTCAAATACTTCACTTCAGTGGCAAGGGGAAGCAGCGGCCTTGCTGCATTCAACATAGCTAGACGTCCTCAAGTTTATGCATAGTTTACTAAGCTGGAGTATCCCACTCATCCCTTCTCCCATCCCATCATAAAATAAAACAACAAAAAATACAAATCCCCTGGACTGTTTATTGACTGAGCCAAGAATCTAAAGTACTAAGAATTCACAAGTTGTTGCTATGGGTAACCCAGGGGAACCCGCTTTCAGCAGCTCCCATGGGAGTAGTGCTACAATTATTTTTATTATTTTATTTCACAAACCCAACTCCAAAAAAGTTGGGACACTGTACAAATTGTGGGTAAAAAAGGAATGGACTAATTTACAAATCTCATAAACTTATATTTTATTCACAATATAAATGTTGAAAGTGAGACATTTTGAAATGTCATGTCAAATATTGGCTTATTTTGGATTTCATGAGAGCTACACATTCCAAAAAAGTTGGGACAGTCAGCAATAAGAGGCCGGAAAAGTTAAATGTACAAATAAGGAACAGCTGGAGGACAAATTTGCAACTAATTAGGTCAATTGGCAACATGATTGGGTATAAAAAGTGGCAATGTCTCTCAGAAGTCAAGACGGGCAGAGGATGACCAATTCCCCCAATGCTGCGGCGAAAAATAGTGGAGCAATATCACAAAGGAGTTTCTCAGAGAAAAATTGCAAAGAGTTTGAAGTTATCATCATCTACAGTGCATAATATCATCCAAAGATTCAGAGAATCCGGAACAATTTCTGTGCGGAAGGGTGAAGGCCAGAAAACCATACTGGATAGCGGTGATCTTTGGGCCCTTAGACGGCACTGCATCACATACAGGAATGCTACTGTAATGGAAATCACAACATGGGCTCAGGAATACTTCCAGAAAACATTGTCGGTGAACACAATCCACCGTGCCATTCGCCGTTGCCGGCAAAAACACTATAGGCCAAAAAAGAAGCCATATCTAAACATGATCCAGAAGCGCAGGCGTTTTCTCTGGGCCAAGGCTCATTTACAATGGACTGTGGCAAAGTGGAAAACTGTTCTGTGATCAGACGAATCAAAATTTGAAGTTCTTTTTGGAAAACTGGGACACCATGTCATCCGGACTAAAGAGGACAAGGACAACCCAAGTTGTTCTCAGCGCTCAGTTCAGAAGCCTGCATCTCTGATGGTATGGGGTTGCGTGAGTGCGTGTGGCATGGGCAGCTTACACATCTGGAAAGGCACCATCAATGCTGAAAGGTATATCCAAGTTCTAGAACAACATATGCTCCCATCCAGACGTCGTCTCTTTCAGGGAAGACCTTGCATTTTCTAACATGACAATGCCAGACCACATACTGCATCAATTACAACATCATGGCTGCGAAGAAGAAGGATCCGGGTGCTGAAATGGCCAGCCTGCAATCCAGATCTTTCACCTATAGAAAACATTTGGCGCATCATAAAGAGGAAGATGCGACAAAGAAGACCTAAGACAGTTGAGCAACTAGAAGCCTGTATTAGACAAGAATGGGACAACATTCCTATTCCTAAACTTGAGCAACTTGTCTCCTCAGTCCCCAGACATTTGCAGACTGTAATAAAAAGAAGAGGGGAGGCCACACAGTGGTAAACATGGCCTTGTCCCAACTTTTTTGAGATGTGTTGATGCCATGAAATTTAAAATCAACTTATTTTTCCCTTAAAATGATACATTTTCTCAGTTTAAACATTTGATATGTCATCTATGTTGTATTCTGAATAAAATATTGAAATTTGAAACTTCCACATCATTGCATTCAGTTTTTATTTACAATTTGTACAGTGTCCCAACTTTTTTGGAATCGGGTTTGTATTTTTATAATTTTTTGTGCAACACAATTGGAGAGAATGACACCATAATATTTAAGAGAATGTAGTAATATATATACATTTGTTGCGTTGCACTATGAAGGTATAAATCATTTTTTGGTGTTGTGAGATCACTGAGGGTTCAACTTGCAACAATTTTGAAATTATTTTTCAAAATAATCGTTTTTTACGTTCACATATGTTGAGATATTCTTGATTACGTTGATTGTCAATATACAGTATACTTGAGGATAGATGAGCCACAAGAAGCAAAGAGAAGCTTGAAGAGAACAGAAATGAAACAAGGATAGATGAGGCATAAGAGAAGTAAAGAGAAGCTGGCAGAAAAGTGAAGCAAGGAGAGATGAGGAATAAGAAGAGAGAAAAGAAGAAAAGTACAAAGAGAAGCCTGCACTGCTATAAAACATGAACACTCCTTTCATCGCTATTGGAACAGGTTTTGAACCCATTCAGGGGAGCACTAGGCTGGCGACGTCAAGTGGATTCCTATGTCAACTGTGACCAAACAGGGTAAATGTCTTCTCTTGCCTATGGGCACCCAAATAATTTTCCAAGCACTGCAAAGTTCCTCAAGAAGCCACAGCTAGAGCTTTCTATCCACACCCCCTACTATTCCTATAGTATTTTCTTGCAAGTCCAGGACAGGGACAAAGCCTTGTCACCCTGGCCAGGCAGGAAGCAGGATGAATGATGCTGGACATCATTCAACCTGGAAGAGAAGAGAAGTGAGAAGAAGCTGGAAAAGAAGAGAAACTGGAAGGGAAGCAAAGAACTCTTTGAGGATCTGAAAAAAATAATTGTTGCTCTACATAAAGATGGCCTAAGCTATAAGAAGATTGCCAATACCCTGAAACTGAGCTGCAGCACGGTGGCCAAGAGTGGTTTAACAGGACAGGTTCAACTCAGAAAAGGCCTCTCCATGGTCGACCAAAGAAGTTGAGTGCACGTGCTCAGCGTCATATCCAGAGGTTGTCTTTGGGAAATAGACATATGAGTGCTGCCAGCATTGCTGCAGAGGTTGAAGGGGTGGGGGGTCAGCCTGTCAGTGCTCAGACCATACGCCGCACACTGCATCAAATTGGTCTGCCTGGCTGTCTAGAAGAGGCATCCCAAAAGGAAACCTCTTCTAAAGATGATGCACAAGAAAGCCTGCAAACAGTTTGCTGAAGACAAGCAGACTAAGGACATGGATTACTGGAACCATGTCCTGTGGTCTGATGAGACCAAGATAAATTTATTTGGTTCAGATGGTGTCAAGCTTGTGTGGCGGCAACCAGGTGATGAGTACAAAGACAAGTGTGTCTTGCCTACAATCAAGCATGGTGGTGGGAGTGTCATGGTCTGGGGCTGCATGAGTGCTGCTGGCACTGGGGATGTACAGTTCATTGAGGGAACCATGAATGCCAACATGTACTGTGACATACTGAAGCAGAGCATGATCCCCTCCCTTCAGAGACTGGGCCGCAGGGCAATATTCCAACACGATAACGACCCAAAACACACCTTTAAGGCGACCACTGCTTTGCTAAAGAAACTGAGGGTAAAGGTGATGGCCAAGCATGTCTCCAGACCTAAACCCTATTGAGCATCTGTGGGGCATCCTCAAACGGAAGGTGGAGGAGCGCAAGGTCTCTAACATCCACCAGCTCCGTGATGTTGTCATGGAGGAGTGGAAGAGGACTTCAGTGACAACCTGTGAAGCTCTGGTGAACTCCATGCCCAAGAGGGTTAAGGCAGTGCTGGAAAATAATGGTGGCCACACAAAATATTGACACTTTGGGTCCAATTTGGACATTTTCACTTAGGGGTGTACTCACTTTTGTTGCCGGCGGTTTAGACATTAATGGCTGTGTGTTGAGTTATTTTGAGGGTGTTGCACATGAAAAGATAGAATAAAATATTTACAAAAATGTGAGAGGTGTACTCATTTTTGTGAGATACTGTAACTACCAGCTGTGCTGAGCACTTGGTCAATGGCTGCAAAGATTCACACGGAGACCTATATCCATAATTTTCATGATTTAATAATTGTTAGTGAATCTTGCAAACAAGCCGGGAGACAATCCAGCCAGAGAAAAGAGCTCCTTCGTAGGACATTAAATTAATTTAATATTCCGCACCGCCTTTGTGTAGCCCATGATGAATTCTTGCCATTCCGTCTAAGTCTCAGGAACAGCGGGTGTAAATTTTAGTAGCATAATCTCCTCCGCGATTGATTGGGTTTATAATAGGAGTGGAGTGTCGAGAATCGCTACTCTTCTTTTTCTAATAGCTAAATATCCTTTTAGTAGGAGTGGAAAGAGATTTAAAATGAAGAAAATTAAAGACGGTCATATGGAGAGGGAGAGGAAATGTTTAGATCATTTGGTCAGTAATAAAAATGAAGTGATTTAATGGAAAATGTTAGGAATGTCCATTATAATCATTAATGTGTAAAGTAAATTATTTAGTGTTTGATAAATTTGATATACACTATATTGTCAAAAGTATTGGGACGCCTGCCTTTACACGCACATGAACTTTAATGGCATCCCAGTCTTAGTCCGTAGGGTTCAATATTGAGTTGGCCCACCCTTTGCAGCTATAACAGCTTCAACTCTTCTGGGAAGGCTGTCCACAAGGTTTAGGAGTGTGTCTATGGGAATGTTCTTCCAGAAGTGCATTTGTGAGGTCAGGCACTAATGTTGGATAAGAAGACCTGGCTCACAGTCTCTGCTCTAAATTCATCCAAAAGGTGTTCTATCAGGTTGAAAAACAACTCCACACTATAATGCCCCCTCCACCAAATCATTTGGGCCATTACAAAAAGCAGGGTCCATAAAGACATGAATGAGCAAGTGTGGGGTGGAGGAACTTGACTGGCCTGCACAGAATCCTGACCTCAACCCGATAGAACACCTTTAGGATGAATTAGAGTAGAAACTGCGAGCCAGGCCTTCTCTCCAACATCAGTGCCTGACCTCACAAACTCACTCATCCATGTCTTTATGGACCTTGCTTTGTGCACTGGTGCACAGTCATGTTGGAACAGGAAAGGGACATCCCCAAAATGTCTTGGTATGCTGACGCCTTAAGAGTTCCCTTTACTGGAATGAAGGGACCAAGCCAAACCCCTGAAAAACAACCCCACACCATAATCCCCCCTCCACCAAATTATTTGGGCCAGTGCACAAAGCAAGGTCCATAAAGACATGGATGAGCAAGTGTGGGGTGGAGGAACTAGACTGGCCTGCACAGAGTCCTGACCTCAACATGATAGAACATCTTTAGGATTAATTAGAGCAGGAACTTTCTCATCCATGTCTTTATGGACCTTGCTTTGCGCACTAGCCCAAATCATTTGGTGGAGGGGGCGTTATGGTGTGGGGTTGTTTTTCAGGGGTTGGGCTTGTGAAGGGTACTCTTAAGGCGTCAGCATACCAAGACATTTAAACAATTTCATGTTCCCAACTTTGGGACGGCCCCTTCCTGTTCCAACATGGCTGCGCACCAGTGCACAAAGCAAGGTCCATAAAGACGTGGTTGAACGAGTTTGGAGTGGAGGAACTTGACTGGCCTGCACAGAGTCCTGACCTCAACCCGATAGAACACCTTTGGGATGAATTAGAGCAGAGAATGCGAGCCAGGCCTTCTTGTCCAACATCAGTACCTAACCTAACAAATGCGGTTCTGGAAGAATGGTCAAACATTCCCATAGACACACTCCTAAACCTTGTGGACAGCCTTCCCAGAAGAGCAGAAGCTGTTATAGCTGCAAAGGGTGGGCTAACTGAATATTGAACCCTACGGACTAAGACTGGGATGCAATTAATGTTCATATGCGTATAAAGGTAGGTGTCCCAATACTTTTGGTAATATAGTACATATTGCATGCACTGGGTGGAGCATTAGCCTGGATTCACACTTACAGCACAAGTGTTTTAAGGTGATTTTGGATCTTTTTTGCACAACCGTAGATTCTTTAATATGTTTAAGCAAACAAAGCACTATAACAATACAGGTTATCAAAAAAAAAAAAAAAACAATACAGGTTATCGTGAGAGGGGGCTAAAAGCCCTCCAAACAAATCTAAAACCTTCTTAGAATAGAAGGCTCGCGCATGTCTCATTCCATCACATATCCCAAAAATTTGAGGAATGATCCTCACTTTATGACAGTGGGTGCCATGCAAATTAGTCCTTTACACAAGGGATTTTTCAAACTTTTCATTATGAGGGCCACATTGTATCAGGGCCGATCGTAGGGTAACAGACGCCTGGGTGCAGAAATACTTATGGCGCCCCCCCCCACACGTGGGCGTGGTCATCTTACTAACTCCTCCCCTTTTCCTAATGGGACCTGGAGGGGGGTCTCTCCAAGGAACACAGAGAGGGCCTCTGTTAGAGAGTCTGTTAGAAAGAGCCCCCCCAGGCCCCATTAGAGACTACAATGGTGTCGTATCATGGGACCTGGAGGGGGGTCTCTCGAACAGAGGTCATCTCTGTGTGCATTTTAAAGTCTATGTTAGAAAGACCCACCACCAGGCCCCGTTAGAGACTACAACGGAGTCTAATGTGGTGTCTGGCTCTGTGGCCTCTGTGGTGCCGGGCTCTGTGGCCTCTGTGGTGCCGGGCTCTGTGGTGCTGGGCTCTGTGGCCTCTGTGGTGCTGGCGGTGCTGGCTCTGTGGTGCTGGGCTCTGTGGCGCTGGGCTCTGTGGTGCTGGGCTCTGTGGCGCTGGGCTCTGTGGTGCTGGGCTCTGTGGCACTGGGCTCTGTGGTGCTGGGCTCTGTGGTGCTGGGCTCTGTGGCGCTGGGCTCTGTGGCGCTGGGCTCTGTGACGCTAAGCTCTGTGGTGCTGGGCTCTGTGGTGCTGGGCTCTGTGGCACTGGGCTCTGTGGCGCTGGGCTCTGTGGTGCTGGGCTCTGTGGTTCTGGGCTCTGTGGTGCTGGCTCTGTGGCACCCCGCGCACCCGCCCAGGATCGGCCCTGCATTGTATAATTTAAGGCTATTAATGGGCTAGAAAAAACCTAGTCCCCCTTATATCATATCCCCATTAAATTCAGGCTGACCAGGATCAGCTGTGATGCAAAAGATGCCTTTTTTTGTGGTTCCCATTTAATTATTTTGCTTCTTTATTTTTTTTTTTTTTGTATACGTGTTTCCCGGCCAATCTTGTAGTGACATTACATTGAAGAAGGTTACAAAATCTCTTCTTTTCTCAGCTAATGGACTTGGTGGCTGCACAGCGGTAACAGAACTGACGTCAGTGATGGATTCCTCACTGTCTGTGATTGTAGCTGGAGGACTTTCCCAGACTTGCAGAGCAAATTATCTTCTTGTGCCGATATATCATAGGTGTTAATGCAAGTTTCTGAGAGATGTTAGCTCATCATAAAAAAAAAAAAAAAAAAATGTATCCAGCCAAATTTTTAGGGCGTAAAATTCCTTTCTTCTGTGGCTTTCTTCGTACCCGAAAGCACTGCTAGTCAACTACATGGCTTTTTGTCACCCTGGCCTATGAGTTATTGCATAGTTGCCAACAGTCCCGATTGTCCCGGGACATTAGCTTTGTCCCGGAGTTTTTTGGGCGACCCATCAGATCACCGGGACGGCCGAAGCTTCCGGCTCCGAAAACATGGCTGCGGGATCTCCCTCTGGCTAGCAGGTCACTTCCCTGTGTACAGTGGAGAGAGGAGGGGCCTCTGACCCAAGCAGCTAATCAGCTTCTCTCTTCAGTGTACAAGCAAAGCAATTCACTTGTACACTGAAGCCGATTAGCTGCTGGATCGCACAGGCACCACAGAGCTGCCATCCACCCCTCTCTCTAAATCGTTAGTGAGCTGACAGCCAGAGGAGCAGGGGGAGATGCTGCAGGCACCACAGTTGCAGGTGAGTGGCCATGGGGTGATCTGCTGGACGTTTTTTGTGTTGGTGGGGGGGTACAGAGCTGTGTTGGGGTTGGAGGTGCACATCAAGTCCTGGAGCATGTCCGCCTCCTCTCTGACCCTCTCCTGTACCATGTCCACACCCTCTCTGACTGTCTTCTGTACCATGTCTGCACCTTCTCTGACCGTCTCCTGTACCATGTCCGTACCTTCTCTGACCGTCTCCTGTACCATGTCCGCACCCTCTCTGACCGTCTCCTGTACCATGTCCGCCCCCTCTCTGACCGTCTCCTGTACCATGTCCGTACCTTCTCTGACCGTCTCCTGTACCATGTCCGCACCCTCTCTGACCGTCTCCTGTACCATGTCCGTACCTTCTCTGACCGTCTCCTGTACCATGTCCGCACCCTCTCTGACCGTCTCCTGTACCATGTCCGCACCCTCTCTGACCGTCTCCTGTACCATGTCCGCCCCCTCTCTGACCGTCTCCTGTACCATGTCCGTACCTTCTCTGACCGTCTCCTGTACCATGTCCGCACCCTCTCTGACCGTCTCCTGTACCATGTCCGCACCCTCTCTGACCGTCTCCTGTACCATGTCCGCACCCTCTCTGACCGTCTCCTGTACCATGTCCGTACCCTCTCTGACCCTCTCCTGTACCATGTCCGCAAGCTCTCTGACTGTCTCCTGTACCATGTCCGTACCCTCTCTGACCATCTCCTGTACCTTGTCCACTCACTGACTGTCTCCTGTACCATGACTGTACCCTCTCTGACCGTCTCCTGTACCGTGTTTGCTCCCTCTCTGACCAAACTGATAAGAGGCATGGAGGAGCTCAGCTAAATGGAAAGATTAGAGGAACGGAGTTTATTCTCTCTTGAGAAGAGTGGATTAAGCGGGGATATGATCAACATTTATAAATACATAAGGGGGGATATGATTAACATGTACAAATACATAAGGGGGGATATGATCACCATGTATAAATACATAAGGGTGATATGATCTCCATGTATAAAAATACATAAGGGGGGGTATGATCACCATGTATAAATACATAAGGGGGGATATGATCTCCCTGTATAAATACATAAGGGGGGATATGATCTCCATGTATAAATACATAAGGGGGATATGATCAACATGTATAAATACATAAGGGGGGATATGATCTCCATGTATAAATACATAAGGGGGGATATGATCAATATGTATAAATACATAAGGGGGGATATGATCTTCATGTATAAATACATAAGGGGTCCATATAGTGAACTTGGTGTTGAGTTATTCACTATAAGGTCATCACAGAGGACAAGGGGGCACTCTTTACGTCTAGAGGAAAACAGATTTCGTCTCCAAATACAAAAAGGTTTCTTCACAGTAAGAGCTGTGACAATGTAGAATAGACTCCCTCCAGAGGTGGTTCTGGCCAGCTCACTAGATTGCTTTAAAAAAGTCCTGGATTCTTTCCTAAATGTACATAATATAACTGGGTACTAATATTTATAGGTAAAGTTGATCCAGGGAATATCTGATTGCCTCTCGGGGGATCAGGAAGGAATTTTTTTTCCCCTGCTGTAGTAAATTGGATCATGCTTTGCTGGGGATTTTTTGCCTTCCTCTGGATCAACTGCGGGTATAGCATTGTGTATATGGGATTGTATGGTTGGGTTTTCTTTAGTGTTTTTTTGTTTTTTTATTGGTTGAGCCAGATGGACTTGTGTCTTTTGTCAACCTGACTAACTATGTACAGTAACTATGTATGAGTGAAGTGGAACTGGCTGTTCCAGGAGGGGTGTCTGGATCATGAAACTGACAGAACAGAACCACAAATCATTTGGCCTGGTAAAAAAGCTCCCTGTAGCTATTTGCCCAAAGCTCAGATTTACATGTACATTGTTTGTGTGCTTCAGTGGCAGCCGATGCGTTAATGGCGCAGGGGCGCCGCCCCCCATCCATGCGTCCGGCCCCCTAATCTGCACGCATGGAGCTCAATGGGTTTTTTTTTTTTTAAATCACCTGATTTAGAGCCAGAGGCTCTAATAGGGTGATGCAAAGGGTGGTCCCGGGGCGCAGAGCAGTGCGCCCCCCGAGCTCACCCATTGTGTGACAATAGCGAATGAAAATTCGCTATTGTCACACGGATCCATCTCCTGGCCAATCAGGAAGCGGGTCTAATACCTGATCCCTGATTGGCCGCAAGGCAAACCCCATGCCATTGGCCGAGGAGGAGGCGGGAGGACTTGAGGAGACGTGCCGGGGGACTGAAGAGAAGCCGCCGCTGCTGCTCCAGATAAGTGCACTGGTCTCTGGGCCACACTGCATTGAAGGGGGCATGTAGGCTGGTCACTGCATTGAAGGGGGCATGTACACTGGTCACTGCGGTGAAGGGGGCATGTACGCTGGTCACTGCATTGAAGGGGGCATGTACGCTGGTCTCTGCATTGAAGGGGGCATGTACGCTGGTCACTGCATTGAAGGGGGCATGTAAGCTGGTCACTGCATTGAAGGGGGCATGTACGCTGGTCTCTGCATTGAAGAGGGCATGTACGCTGGTCACTGCATTGAAGGGGGCATGTACGCTGGTCTCTGCATTGAAGGGGGCATGTACGCTGGTCTCTGCATTGAAGGGGGCATGTAAGCTGGTCACTGCATTGAAGGGGGCATGTACGCTGGTCTCTGCATTGAAGAGGGCATGTACGCTGGTCACTGCATTGAAGGGGGCATGTACGCTGGTCTCTGCATTGAAGGGGGCATGTACGCTGGTCTCTGCATTGAAGGGGGCATGTACGCTGGTCACTGCATTGAAGGGGGCACGCTGGTCACCGTTTTGAAGGGGGCACACTGGTCACTGTGCATTGAAAGGGGGCACGCTGGTCTCTCTGCATTGAAAGGGGGCACGCTGGTTACTCTGCATTGAAAGGGGGCACGCTGGTCTCTCTGCATTGAAAGGGGGCATACTACTGTATACCTTAATTACTGAGGGCCCCTTTCACACTTTTGCGACCTCAAAGTCACACAATTTTTAACATCGTTTTTTGCCGCAAAGCAATGCCTATTACATTTTTCTGTTTGCGCCCCCCCCAAAAAATTTTGAGCACCAGCCGCCACTGGTGTGCTTTTTCCTGCCATAAGCTTCCATTATCTGTTTTGGGTGGACTGACCCTTTAAATCCATCCAGTCTTGCAGAATAACCCTGACACGTGTTTCTGTAAACAACATCACGAACGACTCGGAGACAACACTTCAACCACAGAGCCAACAACGCAGGTGTGATCCGCAACAGGCAAGGCTTTTATCCTGGCGATAAATTCCTGTAATTGGTGACGATGGACAGGTACAGATATGCAATTAACTGACATGTTTATGTCCAGGTTTCGGCACAGCTTATGCGATTTACGCTTTAATTGACCGTAATCTCTTCTCGCCGCTCTCAGGAAAGGCTTAACGTTTCCCCAACTGCGTGCAAACAAACTTCTTCTTCTTATCGATGGCATTACGCTCCAAAGAACATTTCTAGATACCTCTGCAGATCTACAGCTAGGGAGGATGTTGTCAGACAAAACTGTCCGTTCTTGGACGGCGCTCCTCGAGACAGATGCTACTGACAGCGAACGGCGCTGTGAAGGAATGACATCTGTCACTGAAGTGTCTGCCAAGCGCGGCCTGACCGCGGCCCCAGCAGATTGCGACTCGTTCAGGAGCTCGGGGAGTCGTGTCGTAATGACAGCAACAAAGCCGCACAGAGGAAATTTAATGTGATGATTTCATAAGCTGGCTTGCCAGCGCAATTAGAAGGAGATGTGTTCCTATTTCTGTACGCTTGGCTGGCTGATCGCTCGCCAGGCGGCCTGGCGGTAACCATTCTAGGGGGCAATCGGGGCACTAGAGGGCGCCAGAGTCTGCTGACAAATGCTGCAAGTTATCAAAGTTCAGGTGCCAAAGACATGGGGGTTGATTTATTAAAACTGGAGAGCGCAGAACCTGGTGCAGCTGTACATGGTAGCCAATCAGCTTCTAACTTCAGCTTGTTCCATTAAGGGTCCTTTCACACGGGCTTTCCGCCCGGCAGATTCCGTTTTGCTCAGTGGGGATCGATCCGCTGATCCCGCTGATCCCAGCTGAGCAGGCGGATGACAGGTCTGTCTCCGCTTTCTTTGCAGAGACAGACCTGTCAGATCTCCACTTTCCTCTATGGGAGATCGGATGAAAACGGACCATCTGTCCTGATTAGAGATCGACCGATTATCAACGGGGCCGATATGTAATTTCCCCAATATATCGGAAACGGCCGCTGAGGTTACCGATATTGCCGATATTTCAGAAAGTGCTGTACCGGAGTGATGCCTGCAGCTAGAGGCATTACCCCAGTACCGGCGTCCATAGCCAACGGTCGGCTGTCTTGCCTTTGGGGTGTGCAAGCTGTGCAGCCGCACAGGGCACCATGTGCAACAGGGGCGCCATTGGGCCATCACAGTTCGCAGATGATCAGGCCGCACAGCGGGAGGTAAGCAGCGACCATGGCATGGACAGGGTTAACACAGGCCGCGGCTTACCTCCCGCTGTGCGGCTGTGCCTCGGTCTCCTACTGCTTCAGCATTGAGCTGTGTATCTCACACAGCTCAACCACAGAGACGCCGCCGCTGACTGATCCCTCCTCCTCTCTGCAGGGACGCCAGAGAGAGATCGCCAGCTCCTCCTCCTCCCGGCCCTTCTCCCCCTCCTCCTCCTGGGTCTGCCCCGCCCGCACTCCCCAGGGATGTGTGGGTGGGAAGTTTGGGGGGCTATGATGTAAGGGGGGCTCTGTGTGGAGGGGGTCTCTGATGTAAAGGGGGCTCTGTGTGGGGGGGTCTCCTATGTAAGGGGGCTCTGTGGGGGGTCTCTGATGTGAGGGGGGCTCTGTGGGGGGGTCTCTGATGTAAGGGGGGGCTCTGTGTGGAGGGGTCTCTAATGTAAGGGGGGCTCTGTGTGGAGGAGTCTCTGATGTAAGGGGGGCTCTGTGTGGAGGGGTCTCTGATGTAAGAGGGGCTCTGTGTAGCGGGGTCTCTGTTGTAAGGGGGGGCTCTGTGGGGGTCTCTGATGTAAGGGGAGCTCTGTGTGGGGGATCTCTGATGTAAGGGGGTCTCTGATGTAAGGGGGGCTCTGTGGGGGGTCTCTGATGTAAGAGGGGCTCTGTGTAGCGGGGTCTCTGTTGTAAGGGGGGGCTCTGTGGGGGTCTCTGATGTAAGGGGAGCTCTGTGTGGGGGATCTCTGATGTAAGGGGGTCTCTGATGTAAGGGGGCTCTGTGGGGGGTCTCTGATGTAAGGGGGGCTCTGTGTAGCAAGGTCTCTGTTGTAAGGGGGGCTCTGTGGGGGTCTCTGATGTAAGGGGAGCTCTGTGTGGGGGATCTCTGATGTAAGGGGGTCTCTGATGTAAGGGGGGCTCTGTGGGGGGTGTCTGAATGTAAGGAGGGCTCTGTGTGGGGGGAGCTCTAATGTAAGGGGGCTCTGTGTGGGGGGTCTCTGATGTAAGGGGGGCTTTGTGTGGGGGGGCTCTGATGTAAGGGGGGGTTTGTGTGTGGGGGGGGCGCCGCAGGATTAGCTCGCACAGGGCGCCTGAACACCTAAGGCCGGCTCTGGATGCGGCTGAGAAGCCACTCGGCTGTCATTACACTCGGCCCTCATCCCACCAGGAGACCCGGGCAACCAGCCTGCATGGCCGCCGAAGACCCGTTCAAAGCCTCATTTGGCTCTGATCGGGTCTCCATGCAAAAACCCGGAAGTGATGTCATGACACACTTCCGGGTACTCGGCGCCAGATTCAAAAAAATGACAGCATTCAAAACAGCCAAACTTGGCGTTTTGAATGCTTTTAGGTGCAGAGGAGGGGTTTGGGGTCCTTTAGACCCCCCCCCCCCCCCAGATCCCTCCACAAGAGTACCTGTCAAATAAAAAAAAATTTAAAAATAAAAAATGTTTTAAATGTCCGAAAATATCGTCCCATATCGGCAATGAAAAAACAATATCGGTCGATCACTAGTCCTGATCCGATCCTTCAGACGGATGGAAAATAGGGTTTCCATCATTCTGGATTTCACAGACAGGATTGGATCGGATAGCAGTGGGTGTCAGCGGAGATAGGGCTTCATAGAGCATCCGATCAGATCCGCCTGAAAAACTGACAGATAGACCTGATCAGAAAGCCCGTGTGAAAGGGCCTAAAGTGTAACTCCACTTTTGTTGAGAAATAAACATTCCCCTCTGGGTGATCTTCGTACATTACAAGGATTATAACAAACTTTGTTGCAGATTCCAACCTTTTATTATTCTGAAGAAATCATTGTTTGTTCCTCGGTGCTGGGTGGGTGTAATGGGAGTGGTTTCATAATTATCTATCAGCTGTTCACCTGCAGGACTCTAATGAGGAAATCTGCTGGGCCCGCATCCCTTTAGACGTGTTCCTATTGGGAGGATCTCACCAAAAATGACATTTTTGTTGCAGGGGATGCCAGAAATCTGACTTGTATCTTAGTGCAGACTTCTGGGAAAATTGGTGAGCCAATCACACAAGCAGGATATTATGTTTCTGGGGGTGTGGTCAGTACACATTCTGGGGGTGTGGTCAGTATAAATTCTGTGTACAGAACAGCTCCAGGCGGCCATATTGCATTTTCAGAAATCTACAACAGCTGCAGATTGAAAAGGAAAGGTCATTTTTAACCACTTAAGCCCCGGAGGATTTTCCTGCTAAACGACCAGGGGGTATTTCGCGATTCGGCACTGCGTGACTTTAACAGACAATTGCGCGGTCGTGCGACGCTGTATCTAAACGAATTTGGCGTCCTTTTTTTCCCACAAACAGAGCTTTCTTTTGGTGGTATTTGATCACCCGTGCGATTTTTACTTTTTGCGCTATAAACAAAAAAAGAGCGTACATTTTGCAAAAATAACAATATTTTTCACATTTTTTTATATGAAATTCCCCAAAAAAAAATGTAAAAATCAAAATTTTTTAAAATTTTCGGCAATTTGTTTTATGCTACCTATGTTTGGTAAAAAAAAATTGCAAAAAGCGTATTTTGATTGGTTTGCGCAAAAGTTATCGCGTTTACTAACAAAGGGAAAGATTTCTGTCATTTTTGGTGTTTTTTTTTTAACGTGTAATGGCGGCGATCTGCGATTTTTTTTGCGGTACTGCGACATTGGGGCAGACAGATCGGACCCTTGACTGACATTTTTGACACTTTTGGGGTTACCAGTGACATTTCTACAGTAATCAGTGCTATACATATGCACTGTTACTGTAAAAATACACTGGTAGTGAAGGGGTTAACTTTATTTGGGAGGGAGGGGCTGTGTGTGTCCCTAGGGGCGTGCTTTCTACTGTGATTGGCTGTGGCTTGAGCTGTAAGGACACTGATCAACGGATCTACATAGTAGATCCATGTGATCAGTGTTTTTACAGCGAGGAGAATGACAGGTGGCTTGTTTACACAAGCTGCCTGACATTCTCCCTCTCCCCCGCCGATCGCCGAGTGACTGGCGGACATCGGGTCCGCTGGTCACACGCGCGGGGGGGTCCGTGACCGCGCGGGAGCGGGCGCGCGCTCGCTCCCCACAGCCTCACAGGCGAGCGACGTAGACCTACGTCACTCTGCCTGTGAGGGGCTGACTGCCGACGTAAATATACTGTGAGCAGTCGGCAAGCGGTTAATAACATTCAATTACAATATGATTTGTGTCACAATTGTATACGCTATATTGTTATTTCTTTATTTGCAGATTTTTTCCCCACAAAAGTGGAGTTACCCTTTAACCACTTCAGCTCCAGAAGGTTTTACCCGTCTTAATGACCAGGCCATTTTTTGCGATTCGGCACTGCGTTACTTTAACTAACAAATTGCGTGGTCGTGCGACGCTGCACAACTTACCCACAAATAGAGCTTTCTTTTGGGGGTATTTGATCAACTCTGAGATTTTTAGTTTTTGCGCTATAAATATAAAAACAGCAACAATTTTGAAAAAAAAAAAAAAAAAAAATTATATATATATTTTTTTTTTTTTTTTTTTTACTTTCTGCTATAAAACATTCCCAATAAAAAATGTTTTGTATCGGTTTAGGCCGATTTGTATTCTGCTACATATTTTTGGTAAAGAAAAAATCCCAAAAAGCATATAATAATTGGTTTGAGCAAAAGTTATCGCGTTTACATATTATGGGATAGATTTTTGGACTTTTTATTGTTTTTTTATTAGTAATGGCGGCGAACAGCGATTTTTATCGGGACTGCGACATTGCGGCGGACAGATCGGACCCCTAACTGACATTTTTGACACTTTTTGGTGACCAGTGACATTACTACAGTAATCCGTGCTAAATAATATGCACTGTTACTGTATAAATGACACTGGCAGGGAAGGGGTTAACACTGGGGGTGATGAAGGGGTTAAATGTGCTTTCTAACTGTGTGGGAGATGGATTGAACAGAGGCAGAGAGAGATCGGTGATTGAGCTTAGCTTAGCTGAATCACACGATCTTTCCCTGCCTCTCTGACAGGAGAGCCGTCTTGCATTGTTTACATTTCAGATGACTCTTCTGTCAGTCTAGCCAAAGATCACGGGAGGCCGGTGTCGATCGAGCGCGCTCCTCCCGCGGTCTGCCTCCCGCTGTGTCTAATCACAGCAGGAGCGCGGTTGCGGCGGCACGCGCGCGCCGCCGAGACCGTGTGCACATGCTTACGTAGATCTACCTGATTATGCGAAGCCGAGCCGCCCTGCCGCAGTAAATCTAAATGATGCTGGCCATGAGACTGAGGACATCTAATGGCAGAAAAAAGTACTGCAGGGGAAATCTCTGGATTAAAGGTGAACATGGCAGAAAAAGGATTGAATGGGCTATTCATTTTCATTTGTAATTTTTGGTTTTGGAATTCTGCATTAGGCCCCTTTCACACTTGTGCAACCTGAAAGTCACACGACTTTGACGCGACTTGAGGCAATGCCTGTGTAATCTTGAGGTCTATGGACCTCAAACCGCATCAAAGTCAGGCCAAAGTAGTGCAGGGACTATTTTGAAGTCTCGCAGATATGAACGGTACCCAGGGCTGCTGTTATAACCCACAGGGCCCCATACAGACACCCTGATATGGGGCCCGATACGGCCAATGCTTCAGGTATGAATGAACACAGTGAGTGATCGGTACTGATCACTCATTGTGTTCATTCAGCAGAGGAAGGGGCTGGTAAATATAATATGTTTACTGGACCCTTCCCCCACTCTCAACACAGTGAGTGATCGGTACTGATCACTCATTGTGTTCATTCAGCAGAGGAAGGGGCTGGTAAATATAACATGTTTACTGGACCCTTCCCCCACTCTCAACACAATGAGTGAACACAGTGAGTGATCGGTACTGATCACTCATTGTGTTCATTCAGCAGAGGAAGGGGCTGGTAAATATAACATGTTTACTGGACCCTTCCCCCACTCTCAACACAATGAGTGAACACAGTGAGTGATCGGTACTGATCACTCATTGTGTTCATTCAGGAGAGGAAGGGGCTGGTAAATATAACATATTTACTGGACCCTTCCCCCACTCTCAATCTTGAAGTATCCTGTTGTGTGCTTGCAGCTACCGGTGGGAAGGAGAAGAGTGAAGCCGAAAGCACTGCGAGGGCAGGGGGGGCACACAGGGGGGCCTGGGCAGCAGGGAGAGACGTATGGTTTACAGGAAAGGTGATCAGTGTGGCGAAGGAGGGGGGGGGGTTACTGGAACCGATCCTTTGTATGGCCCTCTCTACAGCAGCTGACAGCCAACGGGATGGAAAGGAGAAGAAGCCAGCTTTCAGCTGCTGCAGGGGAGATCCATTCAGGGGATTGGTCCCAGTAATTGCCCCTCTGCCGCACTAATCCTCCTCCCTGCCCACATCGATTCACCCTGCTGCCTGGGCCCCCCTGCTGGCCCGGGCCCCGTACAGAAGGACTGGTGGTACCCCCTTATCTAATGCCCTGACGGTACCCATTGGAAATCATGGGGTACGTCTTTGCAGTCCCAAGACACAGGAGAAGTCGAACAAGTGTGAAAGGGTCCTAAAAGGGTCAGTCCAAGGATCACCCTTTAACCACTTCTGGACCGGAAGGATTTGCCCCCTTAATGACCAGGCCATATTTTGCGATTCAAGACTGCGTTATTTAAAAGGACAATTGCGCGGTCGTGCGACGCTGTACCCAAATAAAATTGACATCCTTTTTTCCCCACAAATAGAGCTTTCTTTTGGTAGTATTTTTTTAGTAAATTTTTTTTTTTTAGAGGTAGTACTCTTGTGGAGGGATCTGGGGGTCTAAAAGACCCCCAAACCCCTCCTCTGCACTTAACCACTTAAGCCCCGGAAGATTTTACCCCCTTCCTGACCAGGGCCTATTTTGCGATTCAGCACTGCGTGATTTTAACGGACAATTGCGCGCTCGTGCGACGCTATACCTAAACGAATTTGACGTCCTTTTTTCCCCACAAACAGAGCTTTCTTTTGGTGGTATTTGATCACCTGTGCGATTTTTATTTTTTGCGCTATAAACAAAAAAAGAGAGACAATTTTGAAAAAAAAATAATAAATTTCACATTTTGCTATATGACATTCACCAAAAAAAATAATTAAAAATCAAAATATTTTAACATTTTAGGCCAATTTGTTTTCTGCTACACATTTCTGGTTAAAAAAAAAAAGAAAATCGCAATAAGCGTATTTTGATTGGTTTGTGCAAAAGTTATCGCATCTACTAACTACGGGAAAGATTTATGTAATTTTTATTGTTTTTTTTACTAGTAATAGCGGCGATCAGCAATTTTTTACAGGTCTGAGACATTGCCGGGGACAGATCGGACCCCTAACTGACATTTTTGACACTTTTGGGGGGGACCAGTGACATTACTACAGTAATCAGTGCTACAAATATGCTCTGTTACTGTAATAATGACACTGGCAGGGAAGGGGTTAAATGTGTACCTAGGGGCGTGTTTCTAACTGTGGGGGACGTGGCTTGTGAAATGATCATAGAGACCTGTGATCCTATATAGAAGGATCACAGGGGCTCTGTGATCATTCCAGGGAGAAGAACGGTCGGCTGTGTTTACAACAGCTGACCGTCCTTCTCTCACAGCGGGGGGGGGGGGGGGGGGGGGGGCGATCGCGGGTGTCAGGCGGCATTCGGAGCCGCCTGCCCCGTGCATCAGCTTCCCTGCTCACGAGCGTGGGGCGCGAGCGCGCGGCGGCGCGCGCTCGTCCCCTAGCTGCAGGCGTGCGACAGGTGGCGGCGCGCGCTCGTTCCCTAGCTGCAGGCGTCCGACCGACGTAGGAGCGACTGCGGGGGGCGGTTGGCAACAGGTTAATCACAGATGCAGCACCTTTTTTTTTTTCACTGCTCCAGATCTATTCTACTTGGACAAGCTGCAGCAGAGGACTAACCGCACGCTAGTAAATGTTCATATTTCTGCCCATTAAATGCACAATAAAAAGTATTTTTATTTTCACAGAAACAATCATTTTTTTAATATCATCGCAGAGCTATGTGGCCTATTTATTTACAGCCGTGCTTAGTGGAACCCTTTAAATTTTTATAGAAGAGGCACATCGGAACGGTGCTTAAAATGTAAAGGTTTTACAAGCAGCTCTTGTAAACGTTCCAAGCCAGCCAGGAAGGAAAAAAAAAAAAAAAGCGCAGAGCGCTGCCAAAGGGATAAACGGCAATGATAACCCCCCCCCCCCCCTGAAATGGAACGCTGGATGGAGATTACTTACGGATGCAGGACCTGCTGTCCGCATGGAGGCGGAAGCCCGCTTTACACTCGCAGTGATACGACCCCGGGGTGTTGACGCAGCGCTGCTGGCAGCCGCCGTTATGGACCTGGCACTCGTCGACATCTAGGACAGAGAAAGAGAATAGGAGATTAACAGCTGGACCATAACCATTTCACCATTGTTGGGGGAAAATAAAAAAAAAATGGTAATAATCGTTTTCAAATATTATTGTCTGAAAATAAAAAGGCAAAACGTAGCGAAATTCTCACGTAAATAACCTCAATAGGGGACCATTAAAAAGGGAACCGAAAACGACTTATTTTTGTTATGCAGAAAGTATCATATAAAGCAAATCGCTTTACGGAGTCAAAGACAAATTCTCTTCATTTCCGCTTCACATTCTGCTGCTGCGGTTTAGGAGGCCTAAAGTGCGTGTAACCTGAAATCACCTTTCCCGGGATGTTTGCCACCTCGTTTCACTATGTAGCGCCCTCCTAGAGTAGTGTAGGCTGTTAGATACATTTAGTTCGCTCCTCTGTAATCAGCGGAGCAAGGATTGATGGTTTGTAGGCAGATGCAGTCTACTTTCTTCACTGTAGGTGGCGCTCTTCTGCAGTGGCACTGCAGTTGGAGAGGAAGTCAAGAGTAACATAGGTTTTGGGTCACTAAGGAAGCTATCCAATTGGATGCTGCCACCCCATGTGACCAGGGGCGTAGATCATTTTTTTTCCTGGGGTGGGGGGTTCAGCCTTGAGTACCCACGCTGTGACACATTGTGGTGTGTATATATACAGTGTATATAGCGCCCCCAGCAGGCACATCTGTTAGTGAAGCATATAGTAAACATGGCTTCAATGCCAGCCGGGCCCTGCCTGTCAGCTTCGTGGATGAGACAGGTGGTCTTCCCAGTGGCAGTGCGGCCCCCACAGCCCCCCCCCCCTACACTAGCCTAGCTGCTGTGAAATTGGCCAATGCTCTGGGGGGGTTGGACCCCCCTGACCCTCCCCTTTTCTATACCTCTGCATGTGACTCTAGCAGCCATCTTGGGTCAGGCAGAGTCTATTTAAGGCCCTGGCTCCCAGGTTTGGCATTCATTTTGTGTGAGATGGTAGAGTAAGGACAGGTACCCTGCCTGATAGGGATAGAACTAGCGGGGCAGGTCAAGGTTCCTTACGAGAAAGGAAAGCGTAGGGCTTGCAACTTCTATGGACATCTTCCTGCTTGGGCACAAAAACCGGCCGGGCCACATTCTGCCCCTCTCAACAGGAAGTTAAGAGTAACATAGTTCCTCTAAGGTTTTTTGGGTCACCAAGAAAGCTATCCAATTGGATACTGCCACCCCATGTGGCTAGCAGCCACCCTGGGTTAGGCAGAGCCTATTTAGGGCCCTGGCTCCCAGGTTTGGCATGCATTTTGTGAGATGGTAGAGTAAGGACAGGTACCCCACCTGATAGGGATAGAACTATCGGCAAGGGAAAGGTTCCTGATAAGGAAAGCGTAGGGCTTGCAACTTCTATGGACATCTTCCTGCTTGGGCAAAAGATGGCCAGGTCGTATTCTGCCCCTCTCAACCGGAAGTCAAAAGTAACAGTTCTACTAAGGTTTTTTGGATGACTAAGGAAGCTATCTAATTGTATGCTGCCACCCCATGTGACTCTGGCAGCCATCTTGGGCCAGGCAGAGCCTATTTAAGACCCTAAACCTCAGGTTTGGCGTGCATTTTGTGAGTGGGTAGAGTAAAGACTGGTACCCCACCTGATATGGATAGAACTAGTCGCAGCAAAAGGTTCCTGATGAGAAAGGAAAGCATAGGGCTTGAAACTTCTATGGACATCTTCCTGCTTGGGCACAAAACATCCAGGCCACATTCTGCCCCTCTCAACGGGAAGTCAAAAGTAACACAGTTCCTCCTTTGGGTCACTAAAGGAAGCTATCCAATTGAATGCTGCCACCCCATCTGACTCTAGCAGCCATCTTAGGTCAGGCAGATTCTATTTAAGGCCCTGGCTCCCAGATTTGGCAAGCATTTTGTGAGATGGTAGAGTAAGGACAGGTACCCCCTGATAGGGATAGAACTAGCAGCAGGGAAATGTTCGTGATGAGGAAGGAAAGCGTAGGGCTGGAAATTTTCATGCTTGGGCAGAAGATGGCCAGGCCACATTCTGCCCCTCTCAACAGGAAGTCAAGAATAACATAGTTACTCTAAGATTTTTTGGGTCACTAAGGAACCTATCCAATTGGATGCTGACATCCTATGTGACCCTAGCAACCATCTTGGGTCAGGCAGAGTCCATTTAAGGCCCTAACTCCCAGGTTTGGCATGCATTTTGTGAGATGGCAGATGAAGGACAGGTACCCCCCTGATAGGGATAGAACTAGCAGCAGGAAAATGTTCCTGATGAGGAAGGAAAGCGTAGATCTTACAACTTCTCTGGACATATTCCTGCTTGGGCATAAGATAGCCAGGTCGCATTCTACTAAGGAAGCTATCCAATTGGATGCTGTCACCCCATGAGACTCTATCAGTCATCTTGGGTCAGGCAGAGCCTATTTAGAGCACTAACTGCTAGGTTTGGCATGCATTTTGTGAGTGGGTAGAGTAAGGACAGGTACCCCGACTGATAGGGATAGTACGAGCGGCAGGGAAAGGTTCCTGACAAGGAAGGAAAGCGTAGGGCTTGCAACTTCTCTGGACATCTTCCTGCTTGGGAACAAGATGGCCAGGCCGCATACTGTCCCCTCAACAGGTGCTGAAACATGCTCTCTACACGCTGTTGGAACTGTGAGTGTTCCTGGTTGGGTTGTCTTCCCACCAAGTTTGTTTGTGAACTGCCTTTGCATTATTTCAACACAAGTTATTTCATCACACTGGGACTGTGTGTGTTATTGCTGCTGCACCCCATCCTTCAAGTGTCTCTGATAACTTCTCCCCTCTATTTTAGAGAATTATAGAAGAACAGAGCAGGCAGCCTAAATATTTATAGAACTCCAGCCAATCCCTGGGGAGGTGTGCCCAGAAGGTGATGGAAGAGCTCATAAATAGCCTGTGGCCTAACACAGGGTCGCAGAGTTCCTAGGTCCAGTCCTGCTGGAGGAGACCGCTGTGCTTGGACTCTGATATCTGAAGGTGCCACCTAGAAGACATTGAGGTCCCAATTGAGGCTTCAGCTGGGGGGCATCTTCGCAAAAGTTTAGTCCTGGAATCAGCATGGGTCTGGAGAAGCTCACTGGAGAGTACCAGGAGGAAGTTGGGGGAAAGGTGTCCAAGGTGGTGTGAGTTCCTGTCTCCCTCACTATAGAGTGTCCAGTGGATATTGGAAAGGAGGCAACCAATGATCTTGTGGCCATGTGAGTAAATGACCCCAGTGCTGGAAGTTGGTGACCGTGGGTCCTTTGAGTAAACTCCTAGACCCCTATCAGCATGAGAGACTATGAGAATTTTTTGTGTAGCTCAGAAAGCTAGAGAAGACTCCTCAAAGTGTTCAGTTCTACGGTAACCCATGCGCCCTCACCCTATCCAAATCCCATGTGCCAATAAAACCCATAAAGAGACACCCCTAGACTGTTCCTTTGAGCCAGTGAAAGTGTGAAGAAAATCCAGATGACAGCGGATAAATCATTGTTGTTAAGGACGCGGTGGCTGCCCGCTCCTTAACAACCAGCTATTCTTCACAAAGAATTTGGACTGATCTTTTTTTTTTTTCTCGATTATGATATTTTTTTTTATTATGATATTATTGATATTTTTGCTTAAAATTCGTTATAAAAATTTGAATTTGTTAGAAAAATTGGAATCCATTTGAAAAATTTGAATCTGTTTGAAAACGTATACACTAAACAAAACTGAATGAAACTAATTTTGTTACGAATGCAACAAAATAAGATTAGTAATGTAACAAATCGATCCGAAACTAAAGTCAATTTTTCATTAGGCACATGTCTATTTACTACAACTTTAAGTAAAATAGTCTCCTGCAAGTTGGCTTCACACGGACTGAATGGTAGAGCAGAATTGGGAGAGACTCTCGTGTCTCCGGTCTCAGTAGCAGTTCGTGTCATCAGTCACATTGTACAGTAAAACATCCCTTCTGGAGTTTGTTAATGCTGGGTGGAATTCAGTTGTTGGACGATTCCTCGAAGGTCGCTCGTCTTTTGGCCATGGAGTCTCTCCTAAGTGGCTCTGCGTTGCCCTGACGACTGTCGGAAACGTACAGAAAGTGCATTCTTCATGGAGAAGCCGGCTACATATGTTACATAGTTTCTTAATACCCCATCTTGTATCCATTTTCCATGCCTATTTTAGATATTATCTGCAGTGCTTCTGGAATGTTTTCAGGGTCACAGCAAGACCGCGCTGGACAACCGCCAGATGATCTATAGGATGAGTTCTGGATCCCAAAAGAGCAAAAGTCTAATAAAACACATCCGACCAAGACCGCTATCAGAAAATAGGTACCGGGGGATGGGGAGTGCACTCAGCGTGACTTCTGCAGGCAAACCACAGACCTCATAGTCTGGAGGCAGTTCACCCAATTACACATGCGTAGAATGACAAAACGTATTTCATTTTGTTTCGATTTGTTATTTACATAAATTCTAAAAAAATTGTTTAATTTGTTTTAGGAATTAATTTTGTTTATTCAAATTGATTCAAATGTCTTTCGAATTCAAATCGAATTCCATTCAAAATCAAATTTATTCTATTCGAAATTTGAATTTTGGAAGATCGTTATATTCTTTCTATTCCATTTTATTCTATAGTTTTTTGTATTTTCTATTCTGTTCTTTTCTATTCTATCCTATACTTTTCTATTCTATTCGAATTCAAATTCGAATTTATTCTATTAAAAACTCAAATTTATTCTGTTTATAAAATTCATATTTCGGAAAACGGTTACCGTATATACTTGAGTATAAGCCGAGTTTTTCAGCATGTTTTTTTTTTATGCTGAAAAAGCCCCCCTCGCATTATACTCGAGTCACTGTCTGACTTACCTTTTAAAGATGGCGCCGCCCTGCGCCAACACATCACCACGCATCCGCCGCCTGTGTTTGGGCTTTCCCAAGCATCGGCGGCGCATGCGCGGTGACGTGTTGCGCCGGGGCGGCGCCATTTTTATATGTAAGGAGCCTCACCAACAGACTCCTCCGCAGCCCCTGCATTTCCTCATGCAGTGCTGTGGGCATGGTACAGGACATTCTCCTGTACCATGTCCGCAGCACTGCATCTCCTGTACAATCTGTGTCATGCCTGTGTACCATCACCTGTGCACCATCTCCTGTACAATCTGTGCCCTGCCTGTGTACCAACCTGTGCCATGCCTGTGTACCATCTGCTGTACAATCTGTGCCATGCCTGTGTACCAACCTGTGCCATGCCTGTGTACTATCTGCTGTACAATCTGTGCCATGCCTGTGTACCATCACCTGTGCACCATCTCCTGTAAAATCTGTGCCATGCCTGTGTGTCAACCTGTGCCATGCCTGTGTACCATCTGCTATACAATATGTGCCATGCCTGTGTACCATCTGCTATACAATATGTGCCATGCCTGTGTACCAACCTGTGCCATGCCTGTGCACCATCTCCTGTACAATCTGTGCCATGCCTGTGTGTCAACCTGTGCCATGCCTGTGCACCATCTGCTGTACCATCTGTGCCATGTCTGTGTACCATCACCTGTGCCATGCCTGTGTACCATTTCCTGTACCATCACCTGTGCCATGCCTGTACCATCTCTTGTGCCATGCCTGCACCATCTCCTGTACCATCACCTGTGCCATGCCCAAACCATCTCCTGTGCCATGCCTGTACCATCTCCTGTACCATGCCCACAGCCCTGTATCTCCTTCACCATGCTCGCAGCCCCTGTTTTGGGTCTCGTGGTGGTCCAGTTGGGTCCAGTAGCTGCTGCATTTCCCACCCTAGGTTTATACTCGAGTCAATAAGTTTTACCGTTTTTTTGTGGTAAAATTAGGGGCCTCGGCTTATACTCGAGTATATACGGTATATTGTTATATATTTTTCTGTTGTTTATTCTATTCTAATCTATTCTATTATTTTCTATTCTATTCAAATTCAAATGTATTCTATTTGAAATTTAAATTTCAGAAGATGGTTATATTCTTTCTATTTGATTCTATATTTTATTCTATACTATTCTATTCCTTTATTTCCTATTCTATTCTATTTTCTGTTCTTTTATTTTCTATTGAATTTTGTTCTGTTTTACTCTATTATTTATTTTCTGTTCTATCCCTTTTTTTTCTATTCTTTTATTTTGCATTTTATTCTTTTCTATTCTATTCATTTATTTTCTATTCTATTCTCTTCGGAAATTTAGAATTTATTTAGAAAAGTATTCAAATCAAATTCAAATAGTTTTCTAATCAAATTCGAAAACTATTTGAATTTCATTTGAAAACTATTTGAATTCGAATTTCGCCCTAAACTTTGATTATTTCCTATACTTTTCTATTCTATTCAAATTCAAATTTATTCTATTCAAAATTCAAATTCATTCTTTTTAAAATTCATATTTCGGAAAATGGTTATATTGTTATATTCGATTCTATTCTTTTCTGTTGTTTATTCTATTCTAATCTATTCTATTATTTTCTATTCTATTCAGATTTAAAATGTATTCTATTAGAAATTTAAATTTCAGAAGATGGTTATATTCTTTCTATTTTATTCTATTGGATTCTATCTTTTATTCTATACTATTCTATTCCTTTATTTCCTATTCTATTTTATTTTATTCTGTTCTTTTATTCTCTATTGTATTTTGTTCTGTTTTACTCTATTCTTTTATTTTTTTTCTATCCCTTTTTTTTCTATTCTTTTATTTTGTATTATATTCTATTTTATTCTTTTCTATTCTATTCCTTTATTTTCTATTGTATTATCTTTTCTTCGGAAATTGGAATTTGATTTGAAAACGATTCGAATTCGAATTTTGCCCAAAATTTTGATTCATTATTTTGGATTCGTTTATATTCGTTACTATTAGAAATTTTGATACTATCGAATTTCCAGAATAACGAAAAACCCGTCCGAATTTCAATTCGCAACAAAACGACCCTCACATATCTATACCCATACAAGGTCAAGTGGGATGGATAGAGTGGGAAAGGCTTAGAACCTCCATAGAGTAGTAGACAGAGCAGAGAAATACTCACCTATTTGCATTTGTTGCTCCTTTTCTGGCTGGATAACTGAGAGGTTGCTCCCTCTCTGGCAACTTTCTGCAGCATTTCCATGGGATAGAAGTCCCCTTTGTATTGGCCAGGTGTAAATTCTAGTCCTTGCTGGGGGGATGTACCTTAAGAAAAGGGTGTACCCTGGTGTCACCAGAACAGGAAGTGAGGAAAATCTCCCCAGAGGGGACACAGAAAACCCCAAACCCTGACAAAGCTTCTAATCCTTTCACACCTAATACAAAATCATAAAGTTTTAGCTAGAGATGGTCACGTTGTGTATTATAGGCCTACAATTCTTAGTAATTACTGACTTAAACCTGACCAAAACAAGACTCTAGTAGACATCCCAGATGTGATAAATTTGAAACACAAACGCATGAATTATAATCTAATCAATAATATAATTGTATTATATAATATATAATATACATATATATATAATATACACATATATATATATATATATATATATATATATATATATATATATATATATATATATATATATATATATAAAGGAGGTGATACAATGTAATCTGAAATTATATATAATAAATTTATATTTTATATATATATTATATATATATATATATATATATATATATATATATATATATATAAAATACATATATATATATATAAATATATATATATATATAAAATATATAATTTCAGATTACATTGTATCACCTCCTTTTTATGTGTTTGTGTAAACTTTTGAATTTCCCTCCCAGTTCCGCTCCCATGCACCATTGCTGCTGCAGGGAACGGAACCAGGAAGTCATCAGAGCGACGGACGAGCGGCGGGGATCTCGGCGGCGATCACAGCAATGGGAGATCATCGCTGGATCGCCAGGAGAAGGTAAGGAACCCCGCTGCGCGCTCTGCACATCTACCCCGAGCGTGACTCGGGGATACCGATAGTAGCATGGAAAAACCACCCCGAGTCACGCTCGGGGATACCGCTAAGGGAGTTAAAGGGAGTGACCCTAATCTCAGCTTGTTACCTGTATAAAAGACACCTGTCCACAGAAGCAATCCATTAATCAGATTCCAATCTCTCCACCATGGCCAAGACCAAAGAGCTGTCCAAGGAGGTCAGGGAGAAGACCGTAGACCTACACAAGGCTGGAATGGGCTACAAGACCATCGCCAAGCAGCATGGTGACAGGGTGACAACAGTTGGTGCGATTATTCGTAATAAGAAGAAACACAAAATACCTGCCAATCTCCCTCGGTCTGGGGCTCCATGCTGGATCTCACCTTGTGGAGTTTCAATGAACATGAAAACGGTGAGGAATCAGCCCAGAACTACACGGGAGAATCTGGTCAATGATCTCAAGGCAGCTGGGACCATAGTCACCAAGAAAACAATTGGTAACACAGTACACCGCGAACGACCGGAAACGTACAGAAAGTGCATTCTTCATGGAGAAGCCGGCTACATATGTTACATAGTTTCTTAATACCCCATCTTGTATCCATTTTCCATGCCTATTTTAGATATTATCTGCAGTGCTTCTGGAATGTTTTCAGGGTCACAGCAAGACCGCGCTGGACAACCGCCAGATGATCTATAGGATGAGTTCTGGATCCCAAAAGAGCAAAAGTCTAATAAAACACATCCGACCAAGACCGCTATCAGAAAATAGGTACCGGGGGATGGGGAGTGCACTCAGCGTGACTTCTGCAGGCAAACCACAGACCTCATAGTCTGGAGGCAGTTCACCCAATTACACATGCGTAGAATGACAAAACGTATTTCATTTTGTTTCGATTTGTTATTTACATAAATTCTAAAAAAATTGTTTAATTTGTTTTAGGAATTAATTTTGTTTATTCAAATTGATTCAAATGTCTTTCGAATTCAAATCGAATTCCATTCAAAATCAAATTTATTCTATTCGAAATTTGAATTTTGGAAGATCGTTATATTCTTTCTATTCCATTTTATTCTATAGTTTTTTGTATTTTCTATTCTGTTCTTTTCTATTCTATCCTATACTTTTCTATTCTATTCGAATTCAAATTCGAATTTATTCTATTAAAAACTCAAATTTATTCTGTTTATAAAATTCATATTTCGGAAAACGGTTACCGTATATACTTGAGTATAAGCCGAGTTTTTCAGCATGTTTTTTTTTTATGCTGAAAAAGCCCCCCTCGCATTATACTCGAGTCACTGTCTGACTTACCTTTTAAAGATGGCGCCGCCCTGCGCCAACACATCACCACGCATCCGCCGCCTGTGTTTGGGCTTTCCCAAGCATCGGCGGCGCATGCGCGGTGACGTGTTGCGCCGGGGCGGCGCCATTTTTATATGTAAGGAGCCTCACCAACAGACTCCTCCGCAGCCCCTGCATTTCCTCATGCAGTGCTGTGGGCATGGTACAGGACATTCTCCTGTACCATGTCCGCAGCACTGCATCTCCTGTACAATCTGTGTCATGCCTGTGTACCATCACCTGTGCACCATCTCCTGTACAATCTGTGCCCTGCCTGTGTACCAACCTGTGCCATGCCTGTGTACCATCTGCTGTACAATCTGTGCCATGCCTGTGTACCAACCTGTGCCATGCCTGTGTACTATCTGCTGTACAATCTGTGCCATGCCTGTGTACCATCACCTGTGCACCATCTCCTGTAAAATCTGTGCCATGCCTGTGTGTCAACCTGTGCCATGCCTGTGTACCATCTGCTATACAATATGTGCCATGCCTGTGTACCATCTGCTATACAATATGTGCCATGCCTGTGTACCAACCTGTGCCATGCCTGTGCACCATCTCCTGTACAATCTGTGCCATGCCTGTGTGTCAACCTGTGCCATGCCTGTGCACCATCTGCTGTACCATCTGTGCCATGTCTGTGTACCATCACCTGTGCCATGCCTGTGTACCATTTCCTGTACCATCACCTGTGCCATGCCTGTACCATCTCTTGTGCCATGCCTGCACCATCTCCTGTACCATCACCTGTGCCATGCCCAAACCATCTCCTGTGCCATGCCTGTACCATCTCCTGTACCATGCCCACAGCCCTGTATCTCCTTCACCATGCTCGCAGCCCCTGTTTTGGGTCTCGTGGTGGTCCAGTTGGGTCCAGTAGCTGCTGCATTTCCCACCCTAGGTTTATACTCGAGTCAATAAGTTTTACCGTTTTTTTGTGGTAAAATTAGGGGCCTCGGCTTATACTCGAGTATATACGGTATATTGTTATATATTTTTCTGTTGTTTATTCTATTCTAATCTATTCTATTATTTTCTATTCTATTCAAATTCAAATGTATTCTATTTGAAATTTAAATTTCAGAAGATGGTTATATTCTTTCTATTTGATTCTATATTTTATTCTATACTATTCTATTCCTTTATTTCCTATTCTATTCTATTTTCTGTTCTTTTATTTTCTATTGAATTTTGTTCTGTTTTACTCTATTATTTATTTTCTGTTCTATCCCTTTTTTTTCTATTCTTTTATTTTGCATTTTATTCTTTTCTATTCTATTCATTTATTTTCTATTCTATTCTCTTCGGAAATTTAGAATTTATTTAGAAAAGTATTCAAATCAAATTCAAATAGTTTTCTAATCAAATTCGAAAACTATTTGAATTTCATTTGAAAACTATTTGAATTCGAATTTCGCCCTAAACTTTGATTATTTCCTATACTTTTCTATTCTATTCAAATTCAAATTTATTCTATTCAAAATTCAAATTCATTCTTTTTAAAATTCATATTTCGGAAAATGGTTATATTGTTATATTCGATTCTATTCTTTTCTGTTGTTTATTCTATTCTAATCTATTCTATTATTTTCTATTCTATTCAGATTTAAAATGTATTCTATTAGAAATTTAAATTTCAGAAGATGGTTATATTCTTTCTATTTTATTCTATTGGATTCTATCTTTTATTCTATACTATTCTATTCCTTTATTTCCTATTCTATTTTATTTTATTCTGTTCTTTTATTCTCTATTGTATTTTGTTCTGTTTTACTCTATTCTTTTATTTTTTTTCTATCCCTTTTTTTTCTATTCTTTTATTTTGTATTATATTCTATTTTATTCTTTTCTATTCTATTCCTTTATTTTCTATTGTATTATCTTTTCTTCGGAAATTGGAATTTGATTTGAAAACGATTCGAATTCGAATTTTGCCCAAAATTTTGATTCATTATTTTGGATTCGTTTATATTCGTTACTATTAGAAATTTTGATACTATCGAATTTCCAGAATAACGAAAAACCCGTCCGAATTTCAATTCGCAACAAAACGACCCTCACATATCTATACCCATACAAGGTCAAGTGGGATGGATAGAGTGGGAAAGGCTTAGAACCTCCATAGAGTAGTAGACAGAGCAGAGAAATACTCACCTATTTGCATTTGTTGCTCCTTTTCTGGCTGGATAACTGAGAGGTTGCTCCCTCTCTGGCAACTTTCTGCAGCATTTCCATGGGATAGAAGTCCCCTTTGTATTGGCCAGGTGTAAATTCTAGTCCTTGCTGGGGGGATGTACCTTAAGAAAAGGGTGTACCCTGGTGTCACCAGAACAGGAAGTGAGGAAAATCTCCCCAGAGGGGACACAGAAAACCCCAAACCCTGACAAAGCTTCTAATCCTTTCACACCTAATACAAAATCATAAAGTTTTAGCTAGAGATGGTCACGTTGTGTATTATAGGCCTACAATTCTTAGTAATTACTGACTTAAACCTGACCAAAACAAGACTCTAGTAGACATCCCAGATGTGATAAATTTGAAACACAAACGCATGAATTATAATCTAATCAATAATATAATTGTATTATATAATATATAATATACATATATATATAATATACACATATATATATATATATATATATATATATATATATATATATATATATATATATATATATATATATATAAAGGAGGTGATACAATGTAATCTGAAATTATATATAATAAATTTATATTTTATATATATATTATATATATATATATATATATATATATATATATATATATATATAAATACATATATATATATATAAATATATATATATATATAAAATATATAATTTCAGATTACATTGTATCACCTCCTTTTTATGTGTTTGTGTAAACTTTTGAATTTCCCTCCCAGTTCCGCTCCCATGCACCATTGCTGCTGCAGGGAACGGAACCAGGAAGTCATCAGAGCGACGGACGAGCGGCGGGGATCTCGGCGGCGATCACAGCAATGGGAGATCATCGCTGGATCGCCAGGAGAAGGTAAGGAACCCCGCTGCGCGCTCTGCACATCTACCCCGAGCGTGACTCGGGGATACCGATAGTAGCATGGAAAAACCACCCCGAGTCACGCTCGGGGATACCGCTAAGGGAGTTAAAGGGAGTGACCCTAATCTCAGCTTGTTACCTGTATAAAAGACACCTGTCCACAGAAGCAATCCATTAATCAGATTCCAATCTCTCCACCATGGCCAAGACCAAAGAGCTGTCCAAGGAGGTCAGGGAGAAGACCGTAGACCTACACAAGGCTGGAATGGGCTACAAGACCATCGCCAAGCAGCATGGTGACAGGGTGACAACAGTTGGTGCGATTATTCGTAATAAGAAGAAACACAAAATACCTGCCAATCTCCCTCGGTCTGGGGCTCCATGCTGGATCTCACCTTGTGGAGTTTCAATGAACATGAAAACGGTGAGGAATCAGCCCAGAACTACACGGGAGAATCTGGTCAATGATCTCAAGGCAGCTGGGACCATAGTCACCAAGAAAACAATTGGTAACACAGTACACCGCGAACGACTGAAATCCTGCAGCGCCCACAAGGTCACCCTGCTCAAGAAAGTACATGTACAGGCCCGTCTGAAGTTTGCGAATGAATATCTAAATGATTCAGAGGAGCTGGGTGAAAGTGTTGTGGTCAGATAAGACCAAAATCGATCTCTTGGGCATCAACTCAACTGGTGGAGGAATGCTGCCTTTGACCCCAAGAACATCATGCCCACCGTCAAACATGGAGGTGGAAACATTATGCTTTGGGGGTGTTTTTCTACTAAGTGGACAGGACAACTTCACCGCATCAAAAGGAGGATGGACAAGGCCATGTACTGTCAAATCTTGGATGGGAACCTCCTTCCCTCAGCCAGGGCATTGAAAATGGGTCATGGATGGGTATTCCAGCATGTGACAATGACTAAAAACACACGCCCAAGGCAACAAAGGAGTGGCTCAAGAAGAACCACATTAAAGCAGAGTTCCACCCTAAAATTATACTTACCTCCATCTTCTTGCTCCGGGTCACCTGAAACACCAATGGATAATCGCAATTTTTATTTTTTTTACTTACCTGGTTTAGGTGAATATATACTTACCATACTTCCTCTTCCTCCCCTCGGCGGCCACGGCGATTCGTCACTTCCTGGCTTTGCAATGATTCCTGGGAGATGAACGTCATCGCTCCCAGGAATCAAAGCGCCTGCACCAGCCCCGACGTCAGTTCCAGTGCAGGCGCCGTCATACCTTGCTAAACAGCTTCTGGGCATGCCCAGAAGCTGTGCAGGAATGACGCTGCGGCACCGGAAGTGACGGCGGGGCCGGTGCAGTGCATCATGGGACCAAAGAAGACGGAAGAGGACAACGAAGAGGATCGCGCTGGCTTCAAGCTGCCCACACCTGAGATGGCAGCGCTGGACAATACTTTTTCAAGGTAAGTATTTCTTCTCGCAGGTAAGTGCAACCCAGGACAGATCAGAGGCTAGCCATTGTGGAATGCACTAGCCCTGACTGTCCCAGGGGGATTTTTATTTAAAAAAAATGTCCCAGGGTGGAACTCCGCTTTAAGGTCCTGAAGTGGCCCAACCAGTTGCCAGACCTTAATCCCATAGAAAATATGTGAAGGGAGCTGAAGGTTCAAGTTACCAAACGTCAGCCTCAAAACCTTAATGACTTGGAGAGGATCTGCAGAGAGGAGTTGGACAAAATCCCTCCTGAGATGTCTGCAAACCTGGTGGCCAACTACAAGAAACGTCTGACCTCTGTGATTGCCAACAAGGGTTTCTCCACCAAGTACTAAGTCATGTTTTGCGAAGGGGTCAAATACTTATTTCACTCATTAAAATGCAAATCAATTTAAAACTTTTTTGAAATGCGTTTTTCTGGATTTTTGTTATTTTGTCTCTCACTGTTAAAAACCAACCGACCATTAAAATTATAGACTGATCGTTTCTTTATCAGTGGGCAAACCTAGAAAATCAGCAGGGGGGTCAAATACTTTTTTCCCCTCACTATAAGATATAAAAGGTTGCACAATTTTTTTTTAAATTAATTCTTGAAATCTGTAATTATGGAATATCCTTAAAAGTTTTACATGCGCAGCACCTCCCAGAGACGCAGCAGTGCTATATTCTTCCTCTGAGATTTACTATACAATCAAAATGAAGAGTTAGCATCCGTCGTTGTTTGCCAGCTTGCTAATACAGAGCTTGGCACCTCAAATACGGGTAATGAATTCGCCGGCAGCAGATTAATTGCCATCATTCATCCATTGCCATAACAGCAAAGCAGAGTCGCGTGCCCATCTGTCTGGTTGGGGAAGTCAAGGACCATCATTCAGATCTCCGCAGTACATAAGACGTTCCTTTTATACGGATTATATGTGTAGGCTTTTATGTGGCCGCCTATATTTTACATATAACTTTATTTTATTGCTGTTTTTTTTTTTTTTTATGTGTTCTAGTCGGTAGATGCCTGAAAACCTCTTCAGGCCCCGGAAGGTTTTACCCCCCTTAATGACCAGGCCATTTTTTTGCGATACGGCACTGCGTCACTTTAACAGACAATTGCGCAGTCGTGCGACTCTGTACCCCAAAAAAATTGATGCCCTTTTTTTTATCCCACAAATAGAGATTTCTTTTGGTGGTATTTCATCACCTCTGTTATTTTTTATATTTTGTGCTTTAAAAAAAAAAAAAAAGCGACAATTTTGAAAAATATTCTGCTACATATTTTTGAGAAAAAGAAAATCCCAATAAGCATATACAGTAAACCCCCCCCCCCCCCCCCGTCCATGCGTCCGGCCCCCTAATCTGCATGCAGGGCTCGCATGGATTCCAATGGGTTGTTTTTTTAAGCACGTGACAGAGGCTCTAATAGGCTTCAAAAAAGGTTGGGCTTAGGGGGCAGAGCACTGCGCCCTAAGCCCACCCAGTTGTGTGACAACAACAAAATAATTTTGGCTATTGCCACACTGATTCTCCTCCTGGCCAATCAGGAAGTGGGTCCTGAGACCCATTTCCCAATTGGCCGAAAGGAAAAGCCAAGCTATTGGCCAAGGAGGAGACGCAGGGGAAGCCCAAGGAGGAGACTGAGGGGGAAGGCCGCTGCCTGCCCAGGGTAAGGGAGGCGGTGACCGGAGGGGTTGTTAGGTGTGCGGGCTGCAGTTGGTGTGGTCCGGGGGGGGTATGATGTTGTCCGTCTGCCGCCCCCCCCCCCTGGCCCATGGAGCACCAGCAGTCACTGATCAGGGGTCTAAACAAATCTCTGATGTTTCATCTTTGAGACAGAGAAAGAAGATTGAGGACACAGCCCTCCATCTCCATCTCAGCTCCACATAATGAATGTTCAGTATTAGATCTGTACAAATGCTTTCTGTCTATTCTCAAATTGAAGCATAGAAAACACACTTTACTTTGCTTCAGTTATGAAGAGACAGAGTCAGCGATTGGTACCAATCACTGACTGCGCCCATTTAGACAAGAAAGGGACCGGTAAATTACATTTACCAGCCCTTTCCCTGCTCTCCACCCTGACATCCCCTACAGCAGCCGGCTGAAGAGGGGAAACCGACAGAGCTGCGGTATATGAGTGGGGGGCAGCAGGACCTGGATAGGAGGGGCGATGGGGGCATCATATAGAGGAACTGATCTCCTCCATTTTCCTCCTACAGCCGCTGAATGTCTGTGGGAGGGAGAAGAGGAGAAGCCGGCTTTCAGCCCCTGCAGGAGGAAAATAGAGGAGATTGGTTGCTCTATATGCCGCCGCGCCTCCTATCCAGGGAAGCGGCACAGGACCCTGGAGCATGGGGTCAGGGCGCAATTGCGACACAAAGTTGCTTGACAAGTTAAAACGCATTAATTTCAATAGGTTCCATCCACTACATTTCTCTCACTTCGGTGGAATTTGAATGCCGTAGATTGCAATGTTAAACCACAAAAGTCGCAAGCAAGTCACAAGGAAATCGCAAGCAAGTTGCTGGAATTTGGGGTTGCAACTGTGTGAATGAAAAAGGGGTCCAGAGGTGTGGGGGGTAGGTCTGTGCAAGGCAAAAGGGATCCAGAGGTGTGGAGGGGGGGGGGAGGCTGTGTAATGCAAAAATGGTCCAGAGGTGTGGGGGGGGGGCTGTATAATGCAAAAGGGGTCCAGAGATGTGGGGGGGGGGCTGTGTAATGCAAACAGGTCCAGAGTTGTGAGGGGGGCCTGTGTAATGCAAAAGGGGTTTAGAGGTGTGGGGGGGGGCCTGTATAGTGCAAAAGGGGTTTAGAGGTGTGGGGGGGGGTGTGTAATGCATGACAGGTCCAGAGGTGTAAGGGGGAGCCTGTGTAATGCAAAAGGGATCCAGAGGTGTAGGGGGGGGCTGTGTAATGCAAAAATGGTCCAGAGGTGTGGGGGGGGGGCTGTATAATGCAAAAGGGGTCCAGAGGTGTGGGGGGGGGGCTGTATAATGCAAACAGGTCCAGAGTTGTGAGGGGGGCCTATGTAATGCAAAAGGGGTCCAGAGGTGTGGGGGGGCTGTATAATGCAAGAGGGGTTTAGAGGTGTGGGGGGTTGTGTAATGCAAGACAGGTCCAGAGGTGTAAGGGGGAGCCTATGTAATGCAAAAGGGGTCCAGAGGTGTAGGGGGGGCTGTGTAATGCAAAAGGGGTCCAGAAGTGTGGGGGCTGTGTAATGTAATGCAAAGGGGTCCAGAGGTACAGGGGCTGTGTAATGTAAAGGGGTCCAGAGGTACAGGGGCTGTGTAATGTAAAGGGGTCTGGACCCCGGCGCTGATCTTCACACCTCCTTCTGATGTCAGAAGGGGCCGTTGTGGGATCAAATTTGCCTTCGGGCTGAAGACTCTGGTCCTTTTACCATATAGCAACACCCCTGGGGCCTGCATAGTTCCAGGACCAATGACCAAACCCAGTTGCATTATACCAATTATTTCAGCTGTCCTTAATAATGTAATTCTGATCACCATGGTATAAAGTAGTCTTCATGATCACCAATTTAAAGGGCATTCCTCTCACTGACCAACATTGCAAGAATCATTCTTCCTACTGACCACCAATTATTTTCATTGACCACCAATTCTTCTAATCTGCCACCAATGTAAGGAGCATTCTTCCCACTGACCCCCAATGTGAGGAGCATTCTTCCCACTGACCCCCAATGTAAGGAACATTCTTCCCACTGATCACCAATGTAAGGAGCATTCTTCCCACTGACCACCAATGTAAGGAGCATTCTTGCCACTGACCACCAATGTAAGGAGATTCTTCCCACTGATCACCAATGTAAGGGACATTATTCCCACTGATCACCAATGTAAGGAGCATTCTTCCCACTGATCACCAATGTAAGGAGCATTCTTCCCAATTTTGTTTATTAAAAGTCTTGCAATCAATAAGCATAAAATCAATATACATAAATAAATATATACATATTTACATGAAAAGGGGGGAAAAAAAAAAAAATACATAGCAAATTCTGCTCTCAAATAAAGACTGCCTTTACAGCAAAAACAAAACTCACATCATGAAACACATCATTACCGGGAAAAATAATCTTAATAAGACTCACACCACCACACCAGACATCAAACCTGCGAGGTCAAGAAACAAAACCACTCCCATTATGCATGCAGCCCTTCTTCAAAAATGAAGATATTAACTAACAAAAGCTAAGGGCGTGAAAGAAATAGCATAGGAAAAAAGCTTTTCACCCAGAGATGGACAGTTCACCAAAAGCAGGTCTGATATTCCTCCACGCCCTTATCCAGACCGCTCGAGGCTCCCTGCCCTTCTCAAGACCCCGAATCTTCCCAACCTCACCCAGAATATCGTACACCACCACCTCGACAGGGAGGACTTTCTTCCGCAGGGTAATCTGGCACCGTGCATTCCACGTGAAGTAACGGACAACTATACTAACTAGAAAAAGTGTATCCAAATCAAAATCCCAGCGAGTCGGGAATGCCCCGTACACCCACTCCGCATAACTCATGCGATAGAGAAAGGGGATGCCTAGAGCCCTCCCCACCCTTTTATACACCTCTATGTTAAAGGGACACTGGAGCAAAAAGTGGTCCATAGACTCCACTTTACCAACACACTCCGCTCTAGGACAATCCCGATCATCCACAGGGCGATGCTTCAGGTTCCCTCTCACATAGAGCCTTCCGTGGAAAGCGAGCCAGGCTTGATCCCTAAACTTCAAAGGGATTCTTCCTAAGTTAATTAAACGCAACCCCTCCCTCATTACGGGGCCTGGGCAATCCCTTAAGGTCAGCGACACACTGAAAGCAGAGCCCAAAATCCTCTTCTCCAGAAGCTTTCTGGGGAGGGACTTGATATCCCCCACTGTCACCTGCCACTGCCTAAGTATTTTCAGACACGGGGCAACATAAGCCGGAAGCTTGCCATGTCGGACTCTCAGACTTTTCACTGGCCCGCCATCTTCCCAGCATCGCAGAAAAGGCCTAAACCAAGATTGAAAAATACCCACCCATCCCGGCGGGGTCTCTGCTAACATATTACCAAGATTATACTTTAAAAAAAGCAGAGAAAAGAAAACTATAGGGTTGACCATTCCTAGACCACCCTCCCGCCTGGACAGGTAAGTTACATTGCGTTTGATCAGGTTCAGCCTATTTCCCCATAACAGTTGGAAAAAGCAGCTGTACACCCTTGCATAGAGAGATTCCGGCAAGATACAGACAAAGCTGACATATAAAAAGATTGGGATCAGGTAAGTTTTAATCAAGTCAACCCTTTCCCTCAAGGAAAGTTTCCATTTCTTCCAGCTTGCCACCTTGGCATTGGCATTCAACAACCTGCTTTCCCAATTTCGATGACCATAGTCACCAGGACCAAATTTGATGCCCAACACTTTAATTTCCTGCTGGGGCTCTGGGAAGGCATCCGGAAGTTTGAAGCTTTCACCCTCCTCACCCATCCAGAAAACTTCACTCTTTTCATGATTGATTTTAGAGCCAGAAGCCTCAGTGTACTGCTCTATCACAGAGACCACCTCCTGCGCCTCCTCCATCCCAGAGATAATAACAGACACATCATCGGCATAGGCCACGACCTTCAAAGGCGGCACACCAGCAATGCCCAAAGGCACCCCACACAACGATCCACTCTCTAACCTTCTTATGAAGGGGTCGATTGCGAATACATATAGCAGGGGGCTCAAAGGACACCCCTGGCGCACACCAGAGCCAACCTCAAAAGGCCGTCCAACCCAACCATTAACAAGTGGGAAGCTCTCAGCCCCTTTATATAATGTTTTCAGCCAATCAATAAACCTCCCCTGCAGGCCGTATCTACCAAGTAGCAAATACAGGTACTCATGATTGACTCGATCAAAAGCCTTCGCCTGATCCAATGCCAGCAAGTACTTTCTCCATCCAGCAGCCCTGCATCGCTCCAAAGCCTCCCGGACAGCTAAAATTGCTGAAAAGGGACTTCTGCCCTGGACCGAGCAGTGCTGATGATTGGACAACAAATCGCCTGCTACTGACGACAAGCGCCAAAAAAGAATCTTCGCCAAGATCTTTCTATCAACATTGAGAAGACTGATGGGGCGCCAGTTCTCAATTATTGAGGGGTCTTTACCTTTTGACAGAAGAATCACAGCGGATTGCCTCATGGAGGGAGGGAGAGAACCCTCTTCTAAACAGCTGTTATAAACCTCCGCTAAAAAGGGAGCCAGAATGGACTTAAAACACTTGTAAAATTCAGCTGTCAACCCATCTGGCCCAGGCGACTTTTTGGTAGCCAGCTTCTCTATAGCACGAACTACCTCATCCGCTGAAATTGGTTCTGTCAAATCCATCAAAGGCAATGTATCATTTCCCAATCCTGGAGTAGAATCCAGAAAGCTTTCCATCCTGTCCCGACTAAGGTCCTTTCTTCCCAGAAGGTCTGCGTAATATGACCTGAAGATCTCCAGGATCCCTGATCTGGACTTCACCAGGGAACCCGTACTATCCCTCAGACCTATGACCGTCTTAACTGCTATGCCTTGCTTACAGTTCTGGTAAGGATCAGGCGAGTGATATTTCCCATAATCTCTCTCCAGAACCAAGGAGGCATGCCGGTCGTATTGACACTTCCTAAGAAGAAGCTTTACCTCCGAGATCTCCCCTGGATCTCCTCCATACGAGACAAGACGATCAAGCTTCCTCCGCAAATGCTGGTAGGCAATATACATACCAAGCTGCTTCTTCTTACTTATGGCCTTGAAAAGTCCAATCGCCCTTTGTTTCACAAGCTCCCACCACTCTGACTTACTGCTGCAAAAGTCCAGAATAGAAACCTGTGCCTGAAAAAAATCCTCAAAGGATTGTCTTACCTCTACATCTTCCAGGAGAGCCGAATTCAGTTTCCAGGTACCCCTTCCCCTGGGTGGAGTGTCCGAGGCATTCAGAGTCACAGACAGCATACAGTGGTCAGAGAACTCCACCGCCCTCAACTCAGGAGCCGAGAAAGCAGAGTTCTCCTTTAAAAAAAACCTGTCTATCCTACTCTGACTATTCCCTCTCTGAAACGTGAATCCCGTGCTGCCAGGGCAGTGCTTAATGTGCACATCTACCAGGCCTGCTTGTCTAACCATATCTCTAAGAAAAACGCTATCATAACCCAGCCTGTCTATGGAGACCCTCCTGTCTTCAGGCCTAATTATGGTGTTAAAGTCACCTCCAAAGACAACCTGCTGGGATGTAAAAAGGAAGGGCTTGATCTTTGTGAAGAGGCATTTCCTGTCCCATTTTGACTGCGGTCCATAGATATTGATGAGGCGCAGGTCCTGCCCCCTAACAGAGATGTCTAAGACCATGCATCTCCCCATTTCTACCTCAATTATCCGCCGGCACGTTACCATATCGGTTTTAAAAAGAACCGCAACTCCGCTGCAAGGCTCAGCCGCAAGAGACCAAAAGGAGGGACCACATCTCCACTCCCTTTTTGCTAGATGGACATCGGCCAAAGTATTGAGCCAGGTCTCTTGCAAAAATAAAATCTCAGCATCAAACTCACTGAGCAAAAATAAGGCAATATCACGAGCTCTTGCAGATTTCACGCTGGCGACATTAATGGTCGCCACCTTTATCAGAGCGGGCACTGCCATCAGGATGATTGGGGTAGTCGTTTCTTAACCTCCACCACACTCTCATCACCCGAAACAGCTCTCTTTACACTATGTGACTCCCCCTCATCCATAGATGATAAAGAAGTGGATAAATCGGATACTAACTCCTCCCCTGATAAAACCGAAAATGTGTTGCCAAGAGGAACCCCTCCTGGCTCTAACTGTAAGGAGGAAACGACCGCTTTACTGGTTTTCCTCTTTTTCTTTTTCTTCCTCCTTGTCCTCTCCCACCCCTCCTCATCCGAATCCTCCACAACAGAGGGTGAGACATGGGACATGGACACCCCTCCCTCAACCCCATCGACCCCACCACCATCCAGCACCCCTGCACCCTCTTGGCCGCGTTTGCGGTGTCGAGAGACAGGGACTTGGGGTGGAGTAGGCCGAGGGGGAAGATCCACTATACCCGCCCCCCCAGCAGCTTCCGCTAGTCTGGAGGATCTACGCACAGTAGATGTAGGAACAACAGGAGGGACAGACTCAGGGACCACATCACTAGGGGAAACAAAATCTGACACAACAGACACAGGAAGGACAGACTCAGGGACCACCCCACTAGGGGAAACAGAATCTGACACAACAGACACAGGAGGGGCAACAACAATTTCCTCTCTAACTTCAGCTGCTTCATCTTCTTTATCAAGCCTCTGCAGCTCAGTCTCCAATCCTGGCAAGTTATGCAGTGCCTCTGGGCACTGGCTATATGGATGACCCAGCTGCTGGCACAAATTGCACCGAATCTGGGTGCATTCTCTGGCCAAATGGCCTAAATCCTGGCACAGTGAGCACTTCTTGTGGGTGCAGGACGATGCAAAGTGGCCTTTATCACCACATTTATTACATACCTTAGGCTGACCTTGGTAGAAAATGGTCAGCCTATCCCTACCCAGAAAGGCTGAGCAGGGAAGGTGCTGAACTACATCGCCCAGCACCCCCAATTTTAGTGACACTGTCCAGGCCCCTGTCCATATCCCATGCTCATCAAGGACCTTCCGCAGTGGAGTGAGGACCTCGCCATATCGGCGTAGCCATACTAATAAATCAGCCTCTGGTATGGATTCGTTACGCACCAAGATGGTCACCGACTTTATCAGAGGCTGTCTTGAAATCACCTTTGGCACCAAACCACTCCACTGCTGAAGGCCCTTGCACCTCCTAAATCTCTCCCAAAAGAGATCCAAACTCTCAGGTTTCACAAACGACAAATCAAATTCATAACTTCCCACCGGGCAAATCAAAGCAAAAATGTCACAGGCTTTAAACCCCATTTCCAAGACCAACTCGGCCACTCTCCCCCTTACTGGCGGCGTTCCATCGCCCTCCCACCGCAACTGAACCACATTCCTCCTCCTATACCCACTAACCAACCCCCCAACAAACCTCCTTGAATTGCGATTACTAACCAAATCCCCACCACCCACCCTGGTGCGACTCCCCAAAGCTGAAGCATAGCTTCCAACATTCCTCCCAGCAGAAAATCCATCAGTTTGTTTTGAAACATCCGACACAGACATAACAGATAACGATTGTACAGATCCGGGATTGATCTGTACAATCGATAAATCTTTCCTCTGCTGAGCAGGGGGAGAAATGTCATTTCTATTTTTCCCAGCAATATTATCCCCTTCACCACCACCCACCACATTCATTGCTTTATGATTATTGTGATTTTTAATACTTGCTGGGATATTTGTTGTCTTCACAGCAGAATCCATAGTTGCTGCTGCACTGGTAAGAGTTTCAGCTGTCATCTTCTCTTCCACTGGGACAGGGTTTTCAGCTGTGGAAATGGAATTCAGTTCTAGCACAGCAGCAGGTAAAACACTGCAGGTAACTTCCATGGCTGCTTCCATTCCAAAAACAGCAGCATGCTGATCCCCTCCCCCACCAGCAATCAGCCCTGAAACACTGGGAAGCTCTGGTGAAAGTGAAACAGACTCCTTGGAGCTGGCAGCCATTTTGCTTTCAGAGGGACTACTGGTCTCAGCCAGACCAGCAAAATCCATGTCTGGGGTGTCAGATGCAGGTCCATCCACATTCACCTGATGGTCCGGGGATTTCACGGTCAGGGATTTTCCCTGCATGTCTGTACTGGTTGTGTTCACAGCAGAATCTCCAATAGGTAGCTGTAGGCAAAGCTCCTTCTCACCTGGGACACCATCCACTACAGCAGGTGGGGCAGACATGTTGGATGGCAGCATGGTATACTGGGATTTCTCCACCAGTACTGGCTTTGCTGGTTTGTATCTCCTCTGCCCATCCACAGGGATTTCTGATGGATCATCAGTGAATGCAAACTTATCTGTTCTCAGGGGGGACTCCATCTCCTGGATAAATGTCAGGGATCCATGCCCACTCTCAACCCCCTGGCTGGTTGCCGCTGGCGATTCCCAGTTCTGGCATGGGGGGAGAGGTGCAGAGGCAGATGGAGCCTGGTCATCCATTAACTGAGGCTGCTGATCCACAGAACTTGCTGATGCTTGGCTGGCAAATCTCCTCTCATTATCAAATTTTTCTTTAAACACTCCGCTTCTATCTTTCAACTTTTCCAGTAATAAAGATTGTTTCTTTACCTTATCTTCCAATTCCTGTAGCTCAGGCTTCATGGCTGTGCGATTTTTACTCCAGGCCTGGCAGTATTTGGCTCTGAAGGATTTATGTTCAGCCTTCAAAACTTTAAGTTTTTCTTCAGCTCTCCCAATCGCCCTAAAACGATTGATAACCTTCTGGCTGAAGACATCCGCATTCTCACCAGGGCCTGGACCCACAGACAGGTCCTCCACCTCCTCCTCACTAGGCCCCGTGTCATCAGGGGGATCCCTCCCAGGGCCTCCCCCAGGATCAGGCATTGTTCCTGGGCCAAGCTAGCAAGCAAGGCCCAGGCTTGAAAAGGGCTGGTTCTCTGAGAGAGCTCTTTGGGTGTGTCCTCCTCCTTCTTCCCACTGACCACCAATGTAAGGAGCATTCTTCTCACTGACCACCAATGTAAGGAGCATTCTTGCCACTGACCACCAATGTAAGGAGCATTCTTCCCACTGACCACCAATGTAAGGAGCATTCTTCTCACTGACCACCAATGTAAGGAGCATTCTTCCCACTGACCACCAATGTAAGGAGCATTCTTGCCACTGACCACCAATGTAAGGAGCATTCTTCTCACTGACCACCAATGTAAGGAGATTCTTCCCACTGACCACCAATGTAAGGAGCATTCTTCCCACTGACCACCAATGTAAGGAGATTCTTCCCACTGATCACCAATGTAAGGAGCATTCTTCCCACTGACCACCAATGTAAGGAGCATTCTTCTCACTGACCACCAATGTAAGGAGCATTCTTCCCACTGACCACCAATGTAAGGAGCATTCTTGCCACTGACCACCAATGTAAGGAGATTCTTCCCACTGACCACCAATGTAAGGAGCATTCTTACCACTGACCACCAATGTAAGGAGCATTCTTCCCACTGATCACCAATGTAAGGAGCATTCTTCCCAATTTTGTTTATTAAAAGTCTTGCAATCAATAAGCATAAAATCAATATACATAAATAAATATATACATATTTACATGAAAAGGGGGGAAAAAAAATACATAGCAAATTCTGCTCTCAAATAAAGACTGCCTTTACAGCAAAAACAAAACTCACATCATGAAACACATCATTACCGGGAAAAATAATCTTAATAAAACTCACACCACCACACCAGACATCAAACCTGCGAGGTCAAGAAACAAAACCACTCCCATTATGCATGCAGCCCTTCTTCAAAAATGAAGATATTAACTAACAAAAGCTAAGGGCGTGAAAGAAATAGCATAGGAAAAAAGCTTTTCACCCAGAGATGGACAGTTCACCAAAAGCAGGTCTGATATTCCTCCACGCCCTTATCCAGACCGCTCAAGGCTCCCTGCCCTTCTCAAGACCCCGAATCTTCCCAACCTCACCCAGAATATCGTACACCACCACCTCGACAGGGAGGACTTTCTTCCGCAGGGTAATCTGGCACCGTGCATTCCACGTGAAGTAACGGACAACTATACTAACTAGAAAAAGTGTATCCAAATCAAAATCCCAGCGAGTCGGGAATGCCCCGTACACCCACTCCGCATAACTCATGCGATAGAGAAAGGGGATGCCTAGAGCCCTCCCCACCCTTTTATACACCTCTATGTTAAAGGGACACTGGAGCAAAAAGTGGTCCATAGACTCCACTTTACCAACACACTCCGCTCTAGGACAATCCCGATCATCCACAGGGCGATGCTTCAGGTTCCCTCTCACATAGAGCCTTCCATGGAAAGCGAGCCAGGCTTGATCCCTAAACTTCAAAGGGATTCTTTCTAAGTTAATTAAACGCAATCCCTCCCTCATTACGGGGCCTGGGCAATCCCTTAAGGTCAGCGACACACTGAAAGCAGAGCCCAAAATCCTCTTCTCCAGAAGCTTTCTGGGGAGGGACTTGATATCCCCCACTGTCACCTGCCACTGCCTAAGTATTTTCAGACACGGGGCAACATAAGCCAGAAGCTTGCCATGTCGGACTCTCAGACTTTTCACTGGCCCACCATCTTCCCAGCATCGCAGAAAAGGCCTAAACCAAGATTGAAAAATACCCACCCATCCCGGCGGGGTCTCTGCTAACATATTACCAAGATTATACTTTAAAAAAAGCAGAGAAAAGAAAACTATAGGGTTGACCATTCCTAGACCACCCTCCCGCCTGGACAGGTAAGTTACATTGCGTTTGATCAGGTTCAGCCTATTTCCCCATAACAGTTGGAAAAAGCAGCTGTACACCCTTGCATAGAGAGATTCCGGCAAGATACAGACAAAGCTGACATATAAAAAGATTGGGATCAGGTAAGTTTTAATCAAGTCAACCCTTTCCCTCAAGGAAAGTTTCCATTTCTTCCAGCTTGCCACCTTGGCATTGGCATTCAACAACCTGCTTTCCCAATTTCGATGACCATAGTCACCAGGACCAAATTTGATGCCCAACACTTTAATTTCCTGCTGGGGCTCTGGGAAGGCATCCGGAAGTTCGAAGCTTTCACCCTCCTCACCCATCCAGAAAACTTCACTCTTTTCATGATTGATTTTAGAGCCAGAAGCCTCAGTGTACTGCTCTATCACAGAGACCACCTCCTGCGCCTCCTCCATCCCAGAGATAATAACAGACACATCATCGGCATAGGCCACAACCTTCAAAGGCGGCACACCAGCAATGCCCAAAGGCACCCCACACAACGATCCACTCTCTAACCTTCTTATGAAGGGGTCGATTGCGAATACATATAGCAGGGGGCTCAAAGGACACCCCTGGCGCACACCAGAGCCAACCTCAAAAGGCCATCCAACCCAACCATTAACAAGTGGGAAGCTCTCAGCCCCTTTATATAATGTTTTCAGCCAATCAATAAACCTCCCCTGCAGGCCGTATCTACCAAGTAGCAAATACAGGTACTCATGATTGACTCGATCAAAAGCCTTCGCCTGATCCAATGCCAGCAAGTACTTTCTCCATCCAGCAGCCCTGCATCGCTCCAAAGCCTCCCGGACAGCTAAAATTGCTGAAAAGGTACTTCTGCCCTGGACCGAGCAGTGCTGATGATTGGACAACAAATCGCCTGCTACTGACGACAAGCGCCAAAAAAGAATCTTCGCCAAAATCTTTCTATCAACATTGAGAAGACTGATGGGGCGCCAGTTCTCAATTATTGAGGGGTCTTTACCTTTGGACAGAAGAATCACAGCGGATTGCCTCATGGAGGGAGGGAGAGAACCCTCTTCTAAACAGCTGTTATAAACCTCCGCTAAAAAGGGAGCCAGAATGGACTTAAAACACTTGTAAAATTCAGCTGTCAACCCATCTGGCCCAGGCGACTTTTTGGTAGCCAGCTTCTCTATAGCACGGACTACCTCATCCGCTGAAATTGGTTCTGTCAAATCCATCAAAGGCAATGTATCATTTCCCAATCCTGGAGTAGAATCCAGAAAGCTTTCCATCCTGTCCCGACTAAGGTCCTTTCTTCCCAGAAGGTCTGCGTAATATGACCTGAAGATCTCCAGGATCCCTGATCTGGACTTCACCAGGGAACCCGTACTATCCCTCAGACCAATGACCGTCTTAACTGCTATGCCTTGCTTACAGTTCTGGTAAGGATCAGGCGAGTGATATTTCCCATAATCTCTCTCCAGAACCAAGGAGGCATGCTGGTCGTATTGACACTTCCTAAGAAGAAGCTTTACCTCCGAGATCTCCCCTGGATCTCCTCCATACGAGACAAGACGATCAAGCTTCCTCCGCAAATGCTGGTAGGCAATATACATACCAAGCTGCTTCTTCTTACTTATGGCCTTGAAAAGTCCAATCGCCCTTTGTTTCACAAGCTCCCACCACTCTGACTTACTGCTGCAAAAGTCCAGAATAGAAACCTGTGCCTGAAAAAAATCCTCAAAGGATTGTCTTACCTCTACATCTTCCAGGAGAGCCGAATTCAGTTTCCAGGTACCCCTTCCCCTGGGTGGAGTGTCCGAGGCATTCAGAGTCACAGACAGCATACAGTGGTCAGAGAACTCCACCGCCCTCAACTCAGGAGCCGAGAAAGCAGAGTTCTCCTTTAAAAAAAAACCTATCTATCCTACTCTGACTATTCCCTCTCTGAAACGTGAATCCCGTGCTGCCAGGGCAGTGCTTAATGTGCACATCTACCAGGCCTGCTTGTCTAACCATATCTCTAAGAAAAACGCTATCATAACCCAGCCTGTCTATGGAGACCCTCCTGTCTTCAGGCCTAATTATGGTGTTAAAGTCACCTCCAAAGACAACCTGCTGGGATGTAAAAAGGAAGGGCTTGATCTTTGTGAAGAGGCATTTCCTGTCCCATTTTGACTGCGGTCCATAGATATTGATCAGGCGCAGGTCCTGCCCCCTAACAGAGACGTCTAAGACCATGCATCTCCCCATTTCTACCTCAATTATCCGCCGGCACGTTACTATATCGGTTTTAAAAAGAACCGCAACTCCGCTGCAAGGCTCAGCCGCAAGAGACCAAAAGGAGGGACCGCATCTCCACTCCCTTTTTGCTAGATGGATATCGGCCAAAGTATTGAGCCAGGTCTCTTGCAAAAATCTCAGCATCAAACTCACTGAGCAAAAATAAGGCAATATCACGAGCTCTTGCAGATTTCACGCTGGCGACATTAATGGTCGCCACCTTTATCAGAGCGGGCACTGCCATCAGGATGATTGGGGTAGTCGTTTCTTAACCTCCACCACACTCTCATCACCCGAAACAGCTCTCTTTACACTATGTGACTCCCCCTCATCCATAGATGATAAAGCAATGGATAAATCGGATACTAACTCCTCCCCTGATAAAACCGAAAATGTGTTGCCAAGAGGAACCCCTCCTGGCTCTAACTGTAAGGAGGAAACGACCGCTTTACTGGTCTTCCTCTTCTTCTTTTTCTTCCTCTTTGTCCTCTCCCACCCCTCCTCATCCGAATCCTCCACAACAGAGGGTGAGACATGGGACATGGACACCCCTCCCTCAACCCCATCGACCCCACCACCATCCAGCACCCCTGCACCCTCTTGGCCGCGTTTGCGGTGTCGAGAGACAGGGACTGGAGGTGGAGTAGGCCGAGGGGGAAGATCCACTATACCCGCCCCCCCAGCAGCTTCCGCTAGTCTGGAGGATCTACGCACAGTAGATGTAGGAACAACAGGAGGGACAGACTCAGGGACCACATCACTAGGGGAAACAGAATCTGACACAACAGACACAGGAGGGACAGACTCAGGGACCACATCACTAGGGGAAACAGAATCTGACACAACAGACACAGGAGGGGCAGCAACAATTTCCTCTCTAACTTCAGCTGCTTCATCTTCTTTATCAAGCCTCTGCAGCTCAGTCTCCAATCCTGGCAAGTTATGCAGTGCCTCTGGGCACTGGCTATATGGATGACCCAGCTGCTGGCACAAATTGCACCGAATCTGGGTGCATTCTCTGGCCAAATGGCCTAAATCCTGGCACAATGAGCACTTCTTGTGGGTGCAGGACGATGCAAAGTGGCCTTTATCACCACATTTATTACACACCTTAGGCTGACCTTGGTAGAAAATGGTCAGCCTATCCCTACCCAGAAAGGCTGAGCAGGGAAGGTGCTGAACTACATCGCCCAGCACCCCCAATTTTAGTGACACTGTCCAGGCCCCTGTCCATATCCCATGCTCATCAAGGACCTTCCGCAGTGGAGTGAGGACCTCGCCATATCGGCGTAGCCATACTAATAAATCAGCCTCTGGTATGGATTCGTTACGCACCAAAATGGTCACTGATTTTATCAGAGGCTGCTTTGAAATTACCTTTGGCACCAAACCACTCCACTGCTGAAGGCCCTTGCACCTCCTATATCTCTCCCAGAAGAGATCCAAACTTTCAGGTTTTACAAACGACAAATCAAATTCATAACTCCCCACCGGGCAAATTAAAGCAAAAATATCACAAGCTTTAAACCCTATTTCCAAAATCAACTCAGCCACCCTCCCCCTTACTGGTGGAGTTCCATCCCCCACCCACCTCAACTGTACCACAATCCTCCTCCTATACCCACCAAACCTCCCTGAATTTTGACTAATAACAGAATTCCCACCACCCACCCTGGTGTGACTCCCCAAAGCTGAAGCATAGCTTCCAACATTCCTCCCAGCAGAAAATCCATCAGTTTTTTTTAAATTATCTGACACACACTTAGCAGATAACGATTGCACAGATTCGGGATTGATCTGTGCAATCGAATCTTTCCTCTGCTGAGCAGGAGGAGAAATTTCATTTTTATTTTTCCCAGCATTACTAACCCCTTCACCACCACCCACCACATTCATTGCTTTAACATTAATGTCATTTTTTATACTTGCTGGGATATTTATTATTGCTGTTGTCTTCACAGCAGAATCCATAGTTGCTGCTGCACTGGTAAAAACTCCAGCTGTCATCTTCTCTTCCACTAGGACAGGGTTTTCAGCTGTGGAAATAGCATTCTGTTTTAACACAGCAGCAGGATACTTCCATTGCTACTTCCATTCCACTTCCAGAAACATGTTGATCCCCTCCCCCATCAGCAATCAGCTGGTCAATCAGCACTGGAAGACTGGGAGGCTCAGGTGAACATGAAGCAGGCTCTTTGGAGCTGGCAGCCATTTTGCTTGCCGTGGGACTACTGGTCTCAGCCAGACCAGCAAAATCCATGCCTGGGGTGTTTAATGCAGGTCCATCCACATTCATCTGATGGTCCGGGGATTCAAAGGTCAGGGATTTTCCTTGCATGTCTGCACTCGGTTTCTCCACAGCGGTAACTCCAATAGGTAGCTGTATGCAGAGCTCCTTCTCACCTGGGACACCATCCACTACAGCAGATGGGGCAGACATGTTGGATGGCAGCATGGTGTACTGGCATTTCTCCACCATTACTGGCTTTGCTGGCTTGTATCTCCTCTGCCCATCCTCAGGGATTTCTGATGGATCATCAGAAAAGACAAACTTGTCTGCTTTCAGGGGTGACTCCATCTGCTGGATGAATGTCAGGGATCCATGTCCACTCTCAACCCCCTGGCTGGTTGCCACTGGTGATTCCCAGTTCTGGCATGGGGGGAGAGGTGCAGAGGCAGATGGAGCCTGGTCATCCATTAACTGAGGCTGCTGATCCACAGAACTTGCTGATGCTTGGCTGGTAAAACGCCTCTCATTGTCAAACTTTTCTTTAAATGCTCCACTTCTGTCTTTCAGCCTTTCCAATAATAAAGATTGTTTCTTTACCTTTTTTTCCAATTCCTGTAACTCAGGCTTCATGGCTGTGCGATTTCTACTCCAGGCCTGGAAATACTTGGTTTTGAAGGATTTGTGTTCAGCCTTCAAAACTTTAAGTTTTTCTTCCGCTCTCCCAATCACCCTAAAACGATTGATAACCTTCTGGCTGAAGACATCTGCATTCTCACCAGGGCCTGGACCCACAGACAGGTCCTCCACCTCCTCCTCACTAGGCCCCGTGTCATCAGGGGGATCCCTCCTAGGGCCTCCCCCAGGATCAGGCATTGTTCCTGGGCCAAGCTAGCAAGCAAGGCCCAGGCTTGAAAAGGGCTGGTTCTCACAGAGAGCTCCTTGGGTGTGTCCTCCTCCTTCTTCCCACTGACCACCAATGTAAGGAGCATTCTTCCCACTGATCACCAATGTAAGGAGCATTCTTCCCACTGACCACCAACAGTTTTGGGCATTTCTGTCATTGACCCCCAATAAATTGATTTTAATTAGGGTTCACTAAAACCAGAAAATTATTTTAGGGACCCCCTGGAGTAAATAGGTTGATAAAGGCTGAGATAAGAACATGTCTTTCTCGTAAACATTGTGCTGTGGAAGGTGTCCCTCACCCCCTCTCACTAATCCGGGAGGTACGGAGAGATGCCAGAGAGGTCAGCACGGCGTTCCGGGACCTTCACAAACAGCAGCCATGTACTATTCTCTGGCCCCCGGTACTCCTTCCATTTAAAGCAAAAGATCTCCAAACAAAGCTCGGCATTCTGTAACATGTAGCGAAACGCCTGTCTTCCTATAACAATGAGCCGATGGTGGAGAAAAAAAAAGTTGACATCACGTGGAACACGGAAAATATTTGCAGACTGAAAACAAAACACGGGTGAGTTTAATTAGAGAGGAATTTGGTTTTGGAAAAACACGTTCATTAAACAATTTATAACATGTTTGGAAATGTTGAATGGCTGAATTTGCAGAATGGAAAGCCCCATTGATTACATGTTTAGCTTTGCACGGTCTTCCTGTGGCTGGGGGGGGGGGGGGGGGGTACGTATGTCAATAAATACACAGCAGACTGTCGGGCTCTGCGAAGTACGGACTTATCTCGGCTTTACCGCTAAACTCCGCGCAGATAAAACAAAGACCGCTTAATACATACGTGTTCAGAGACAATCAATAAATGCATTTTTTTAACCACTTCTGGACCGGAAGGGTTTACCCCCCTTAATGACCAGGCCATATTTTGCGATTCGGCACTGCGTTATTTTAACAGACAATTGCGCGGTCGTGCGGCACTGTACCCAAATAAAATTGATGTCCTTTTTTTCCCACAAATAGAGCTTTCTTTTGGTGGTATTTGATCACCTGTGCAATTTTTATTTTTTGCGCTATAAACAAAAAAAGAGCGACAATTCTGAAAAAAAAAAAATAATTAACATTCTGCTATATGACATTCGCAAAAAAGAAATTAAAAAATCAAAATTTTTTAACATGTTAGGCCATTTTGTTTACTGCTACATATTTTTGGTAAAAAAAAATTGCAATAAGCGTATTTTGGCTGGTTAAAAGTTATCGCGTCTACTAACTACAGGAAAGATTTATGTCATTTTTATTGTTTTTTTTTTTTTTTTACTAGTAATGGCGGCGATCTGCGATTTTCTTGCGGGACTGACTGACATTTTTGACACTTTTGGGGGGACCAGTGACATTATTACAGTAATCAGTGCTAAAAATATGCACTGTTACTGTAATAATGACACTGGCAGGGAAGGGGTTTACACTGTGGGTGATCAAGGAGTTAAATGTGAGCCTAGGGGAGTGATTCTAACTGTGGGGGAGGCGTGGCTTGTGAAATGGTCACAAAATAATCGCCCGATTCTAATTCTGTGTGAAGAATATCTGGTTGTTAAGCAGAGGGCTGGAAAGCCAGGTGGTATTTAAACGGCCAGGTGGGAGCTACGTCATTCTGAGTGGACATTCCAGTACGTCCCTCAGAACGAGCTCCTGCTAGTGGCCTTGAGGCCGTGCAGCGGCATGAACCCGTAAAGGCTGTGATGATAGGAGGGGTGCCATCATCAGGAAGGGGGGGCATTATCAGGGTGGGGGCATCATTAGGAGGGGGTGCCATCATCAGGAGGGGGTGCCATCATCAGGAGGGGGGGCTATCATCAGAAGAAGACGTCATCAGCAGGAGGGGTGCTACCACAGAGACCCAGTGATGTCATTGAGTCTAAAATAAAGTTAGGAAAATGAGTTGGAATGAGTTGGAAGTTAGAAAAATGTCATGGATCCCAGGAAGCCACGGGGTACGTTGCATCACCAGGAGGGGATGCCATCATCAGGAGTAAATGCCATCACCTGGAGGGGGTGCCATTACCAGGAGGGAGTGCCATCATCAGGAGGGGTGCCATCATCAGTAGAGGGATGCCATCATCAGGAGAGGATGCCATCTTAAGGAGGGGGTGCCATCATCAGGAGAGGGTGCCATCACCAGGAGGGAGCGCCATCATCAGGACAGGGATGCCATCATCAGGAGGGGGTGCCATCATCAGGAGGGGTCTGTCATCAGGAGAGGATGTCATCAGCAGGAGGGGTGCTACCACAGAGATCCAGTGATGTCATTGAGTCTAAAATAAAGTTAGGAAAATGAGTTGGAACGAGATGGAAGTTAGAAAAATGTCACGGATCCCAGGAAGCCACGGGATACGTTGCATCACCAGGAGGGGATGTCATCACCAGGAGGGGGTGCCATCATCAGGAGTAAATGCCATCACCTGGAGGGGGTGCCCTTACCAGGAGGGAGTGCCATCATCAGGAGGGGTGCCATCATCAGTAGAGGGATGCCATCATCAGGAGAGGATGCCATCTTAAGGAGGGGGTGCCATCATCAGGAGAGGGTGCCATCACCAGGAGGGAGTGCCATCATCAGGACAGGGATGCCATCATCAGGAGAGGGATGCCATCATCAGGAGGGGTGCCATCATCAGGAGGAGATGCCATCACCAGGAAGGAGTGCCATCACCAGGAGGGAGTGCCATCATCAAGAGGAGTGACATCATCACGAGAGGTGCCATCATCAGGAGAGGTGCCATAATCAGGAGGGGTGCCATCACCAGGAGGGGTGCCATCATTAGGAGGGGATGCCATAAGAGGAGTGACATCATCACGAGAGGTGCCATCATCGGGAGTGGATGCCATCTTAAGAAGGGGGTGCCATCATCAGGAGAGGGTGCCATCAGCAGGAGGGAGTGCCATCATCAGGACAGGGATGCCATCATCAGGAGAGGGATGCCATCATCAGGAGGGGTGCCATCATTAGGAGGAGATGCCATCACCAGGAAGGGGTGCCATCATCAGGAGGGGTGCCATCACCAGGAGGGGTGCCATCATTAGGAGGGGATGCCATAAACAGGAGAGGTGCCATCACTAGGAGGGGATGCCATCATTAGGAGGGGATATCATCACCAGGATGGGATGCCAGCTGTCTCTTCCTGGTTTTTGCCGCTGCCTGCCTGAAAATGTCAACGTTTATTTAAATCTGTAATAGCATGCTGATGAGGGGAGAGGGAGGAGCCAGGGAAGTGGATGACATTTTGGAGTACGATTTCTCATTTATCTCTTTGGAGTTGTCAGCGCTGATAGGCCCGTGACCCCGCTTGTTACACGGTCATTACACGGCTTATTTCCAGAGTCTCCTGTCCTTCTGTGTAATAGAGAGATGACAGGGTGATCAGTTTCTGTGCCTCTTCCTAGGGGGGGGAGTAGAGGAAGCAGGGGGCTGGTGTCAGGGGAATGGCGCAGCTGTGCGCTCGCTAAGAGGAGAAGACAACATGCGTTTGTGTCCAACATCCTGTAGCAGACATTCCTCACATCAGACGGCAGCTGACTGAAGACATTCTCTCCGCCGCGTCCAACTCTCCTCCATTAACTGCATTATAAACCGCGCTCAGCGTGAGATCGAGACGCTCCCGCTGGGACGGTGATTAATGCCATATCCTCTAATTAGACCCTGCCGAGCCCCACACATGGAATGAAGAGGAAGCCATTTACAATGTAGCCATTCATTAAACCTCTTTTTATGCTTGGTATACATTTTTTAAGGGTTAGAACCTCTGCCAGGTTTTTATTGCTCAATATTGATGTGGAGCAATAGAATACTGAAAGTGGGCCTTCACCTTTTACCTCCCTCCTCTTATAAATGGAAAGGAGTATATGGCGCAACAGTGGCCTGTGTACACTGGCTAACTGAGATGAGCAACAAGTCCTTAAGTCCAATGGGAACATCTGGGATGACTTCTTGCTGGCCTCAGACACTTGATGCAGCATCTCTGCATCTGAGAGACTGAAGTAGTGAACAGATAAGGAGAGAGGAGGGCGTGATCTAAGTGTAGCATTAAAACACATTTATTTTTTATGCTACACTTAGATCACCCCCTCTGCTTATCTGTTCCCCCTCCTCTTATCTGTCCCCCCTTCTCTTATCTGTTCCCCCTCCTCTTATCTGTTCCCCCTTCTCTTACCTGCTCCCCCTCCTCTTATCTGTTCCCCTTTTCTCTTATCTGTCCCCCCTCCTCTTATCTGTCCCCCCTCCTCTTATCTGCTCCCCCTCCTCTTATCTGTCCCCCCTCCTCTTATCTGTCCCCCCTCCTCTTATCTGTCCCCCCTCCTCTTATCTGTTCCCCCTCCTATTTTCTGTCCCCCCTCCTCTTATCTGCTCCCCCTCCTCTTACCTGTTCCCCCTCCTATTTTCTGTTCCCCCTCCTCTTACCTGTCCCCCCCTCCTCTTATCTGTCCCCCCTCCTCTTATCTGTTCCCCCTCCTCTTATCTGTCCCCCCTCCTCTTATCTGTTCCCCCTCCTCCTCTATGTTCCCCCTCCTCTAACCTGTCCCCCCTCCTCTAACCTGTCCCCCCTTCTCTTTTCTGTCCCCCCTCCTCTTATCTGTCCCCCCTCCTCTTATCTGTTCCCCCTCCTCTTATCTGTTCCCCCTCCTCTTACCTGTCCCCCCCTCCTCTTATCTGTCCCCCCTCCTCTTATCTGTTCCCCCTCCTCTTATCTGTCCCCCCTCCTCTTATCTGTTCCCCCTCCTCCTCTATGTTCCCCCTCCTCTAACCTGTCCCCCCTCCTCTAACCTGTCCCCCCTTCTCTTTTCTGTTCCCCCTCCTCTTTTCTGTTCCCCCTCCTCTTACCTGCCCCCCCCTCCTCTTATCTGTTCCCCCTCCTCTTACCTGCTCCCCATCCTCTTATCTGTCCCCCCTCCTCTTATCTGTTCCCCCTCCTCTTATCTGTCCCCCCTCCTCTTATCTGTTCCCCCTCCTCCTCTATGTTCCCCCTCCTCTAACCTGTCCCCCCTCCTCTAACCTGTCCCCCCTTCTCTTTTCTGTCCCCCCTCCTCTTATCTGTCCCCCCTCCTCTTATCTGCCCCCCCTCCTCCTATCTGTTCCCCCTCCTCCTATCTGTTCCCCCTCCTCTTATCTGTCCCCCCTTCTCTTTTCTGTCCCCCCTTCTGTTTTCTGTCCCCCCTCCTCCTATCTGTTCCCCCTCCTCCTATCTGTTTCCCCTCCTCTTACCTGTCCCCCCTCCTCTTATCTGTCCCCCCTTCTCTTTTCTGTTCCCTCTCCTCTTATCTGTTCCCCCTCCCATCTTACCTGTCCCCCCTCCTCTTATCTGCCCCCCCTCCTCTTATCTGCCCCCCCCCCCTCCTCTTATCTGCCCCCCTCCTCCTATCTGTTCCCCCTCCTCTTATCTGCCCCCCCTCCTCTTATCTGCCCCCCCTCCTCTTATCTGCCCCCCCTTCTCTTATCTGTTCCCCCTCCTCTTATCTGTCCCCCCTCCTCTTATCTGTTCCCCCTCCTCTTATCTGTCCCCCCTCCTCTTAGCTGCTCCCCCTCCTCTTATCTGTCCCCCCCCTCCTCTTATCTGTTCCCCCTCCTCTTAGCTGCTCCCCCTCCTCTTATCTGTTCCCCCCTCCTCTTATCTGTTCCCCCCTCCTCTTTTCTGTTCCCCCTCCTCTTACCTGCCCCCCCTCCTCTTATCTGTTCCCCCTCCTCTTACCTGCTCCCCCTCCTCTTATCTGTCCCCCCTCCTCTTATCTACTCCCCCTCCTCTTATCTGTTCCCCCTCCTCTTATGTGTTCCCCCTCCTCTTATCTGTCCCCCCTCCTCTTAGCTGCTCCCCCTCCTCTTATCTGTTCCCCCTCCTCTTAGCTGCTCCCCCTCCTCTTATCTGTTCCCCCCTCCTCTTATCTGTTCCCCCCTCCTCTTTTCTGTTCCCCCTCCTCTTACCTGCCCCCCCCCTCCTCTTATCTGTTCCCCCTCCTCTTACCTGCTCCCCCTCCTCTTATCTGTCCCCCCTCCTCTTATCTGTTCCCCCTCCTCTTATCTGTCCCCCCTCCTCTTATCTGTTCCCCCTCCTCCTCTATGTTCCCCCTCCTCTAACCTGTCCCCCCTCCTCTAACCTGTCCCCCCTTCTCTTTTCTGTCCCCCCTCCTCTTATCTGTCCCCCCTCCTCTTATCTGCCCCCCCCTCCTCCTATCTGTTCCCCCTCCTCCTATCTGTTCCCCCTCCTCTTATCTGTCCCCCCTTCTCTTTTCTGTCCCCCCTTCTCTTTTCTGTCCCCCCTCCTCCTATCTGTTCCCCCTCCTCCTATCTGTTTCCCCTCCTCTTACCTGTCCCCCCTCCTCTTATCTGTCCCCCCCTCCTCTTATCTGTCCCCCCTTCTCTTTTCTGTTCCCTCTCCTCTTATCTGTTCCCCCTCCCATCTTACCTGTCCCCCCTCCTCTTATCTGCCCCCCCTCCTCTTATCTGCCCCCCCCTCCTCTTATCTGCCCCCCCTCCTCCTATCTGTTCCCCCTCCTCTTATCTGCCCCCCCTCCTCTTATCTGCCCCCCCTTCTCTTATCTGTTCCCCCTCCTCTTATCTGTTCCCCCTCCTCTTATCTGTTCCCCCCCTCCTCTTATCTGTCCCCCTCCTCCTATATGTTCCCCCTCCTCCTATATGTTCCCCCTCCTCCTATATGTTCCCCCTCCTCTAACCTGTCCCCCCTCCTCTAACCTGTCCCCCCTTATCTTTTCTGTCCCCCCTCCTCCTATCTGTTCCCCCTCCTCCTATCTGTCCCCCCTTCTCTTTTCTGTCCCCCCTTCTCTTTTCTGTCCCCCCTTCTCTTTTCTGTCCCCCCTCCTCTTATCTGTTCCCCCTCCACTTATCTGTTCCCCCTCCTCCTATCTGTTCCCCCTCCTCCTATCTGTTTCCCCTCCTCTTACCTGTCCCCCCTCCTCTTATCTGTCCCCCCTCCTCTTATCTGTCCCCCCTCCTCTTATCTGTCCCCCCTTCTCTTTTCTGTTCCCTCTCCTCTTATCTGTCCCCCCTCCCATCTTACCTGTCCCCCCTCCTCTTATCTGCCCCCCTCCTCTTATCTGTCCTCTGTCCTCTTATCTGTCCCCCCTCCTCTTATCTGTTCCCCCTCCTCTTATCTGTCCCCCCTCCTCTTATCTGTTCCCCCTCCTCCTATCTGTTCCCCCTCCTCTTATCTGCCCCCCTCCTCTTATCTGCCCCCCCTCCTCTTATCTGCCCCCCCTTCTCTTATCTGTTCCCCCTCCTCTTATCTGTCCCCCCTCCTCTTATCTGTCCCCCCTCCTCTTATCTGTCCCCCCTCCTCTTAACTATCCCCCATCCTCTTATCTGCCCCCCCCTCCTCTTGTCTGTTCCTCCTCCTCTTATCTGTCCCCCTCCTCTTATCTGTCCCCCCTCCTCTTATCTATCCCCCCTCCTCTTATCTATCCCCCCTCCTCTTATCTGTTCCCCCTCCTTTTGTAGAACTGGATTTATTTTTTTAGGGTGGTGAAACCTTTCTTGGGGACCACTACTTGTTCTTTCCGGTTGCTCATCTAGGCAAGAATGACATATAGGGCGCATTCACACTTGTCACACCTCTGAAAAGGCATCCATTGTGGCAGTCAATATACCACCTCTTTACCAGCTGTTTTAACCCTGAAAAGCCTGCACCATAATGCTACAACCACTAGCAGTGCAGCCCTATTCACTTAAATTGGGTCGCATTTGGTGGCAGTACATGAAGGGGGTATCATTTTTGGCCTGTGTACAAATCCCTCCGGCCGCTGTGTGCTTAACTCCTTTTTTTACCTTCCCTGAGCTGTAGGTGTGAATAAGCCATTACAGAGCCCACATCCTCCTACGTCACAGATCCTAGGAAGCCACGGGGTACATTGCATCACCAGGAAGGGGTGTCATCATCAGGAGGGGGTGTCATCATCAGGAGGGGGCAACATCATCAGAAGGGGTGCCATCATCAGGAGGGGGTGTCATCATCAGAGGGGGTGCCATTACTAGGAGGGGTTGCCATCAGCAGGAGGGATGCCATTATCAGGGGGGGGGGGTGTCATCACCAGGAGGGGGTGCCATCTTTTGAAAGGGATGTCATTACCAGGAGGGGGTGCCATCATTTGGAGGGGGTGCCATCATCAGGAGGGGGTGCCATCATCAGGAGGGGGTGCTATCACCTAGGAGGGGGGTGCTATCACCAGGAAGGGATGTCATCACCAGGAGGGGATGCCATCACCAGGAGAGGGTGCCATCATTAGGAGGGGATGTTATCACCATGAGAGGATGCCATTATTAGGAGGGGATGTCATCACCAGGAGGGGTGCCATCAACAGGAGTGGATGCCATCATCAGGAGGGGATGTCATCACCAGGAGGGGTGCCATCATCAGGAGGGGGTGTCATCATCCCTCCCTTCTAGATTGTAAGCTCTAACGAGCAGGGCCCTCTAGTTCCTCCTGTTTTGAACTGTATTGTAACTGTATTGTCTTCCTTCACATTGTAAAGCGCTGCGCAAACTGTTGGCGCTATATAAATCCTGTATAATAATAATATAATAATAATCATCAGAGGGGGTGCCATTACTAGGAGGGGTTGCCATCAGCAGGAGGGATGCCATTATCAGGGGGGGTGTCATCACCAGGAGGGGGTGCCATCATTTGAAGGGGATGTCATTACCAGGAGGGGGTGCCATCATCTGGAGGGGGTGCCATCATCAGGAGGGGGTGCCATCATCAGGAGGGGGTGCTATCACCTAGGAGGGGGTGCTATCACCAGGAAGGGATGTCATCACCAGGAGGGGATGCCATCACCAGGAGAGGGTGCCATCATTAGGAGGGGATGTTATCACCAGGAGAGGGTGCCATTATTAGAAGGGGATGTCATCACCAGGAGGGGTGCCATCAACAGGAGGGGATGCCATCATCAGGAGGGGATGTCATCACCAGGAGGGGTGCCATCATCAGGAGGGGATGCCATCATCAGAAGAGGGTGCAATCATCAGGAGGGGATGCCATCATCAGGAGGGGATGCCATTATTAGGGGGGATGTCATCACCAGGAGGGGTACCATCATCAGGAGGGGAAGCCATCATCAGGAGAGGGAGCCATCATCAGGAGGGGATGCCATCATCAGGAGAGGGTGCCATTATTAGGAGGGGATGTCCTCACAAGGAGGGAGCCATCATCTGAAGAGGGTGCCATCATCAGGAGGTGATGCCATCATCAGCAGGGGATGCAATCATCAGCAGGGGATGTCATCACCAGGAGGGGTGCCATCATCAGGAGGGAATGCCAGCTGTCTCTTCATGGTTTTTGCAGCTGCCTCCCTGATGATGGGGTGCTGCACATATGCATCATCACGGTGCCGCTGCACAACCATTCAGAGACAGCACCCCCTGATGACATCAGAAGAACATGGAAGGTGTGGACCCGGTGTGCTGCTGCTGAACAGTGGATCCCTGGAGAACACCACTGGATTGCCAGCTATAGAGGTAAGGACAAGGGGAAAACGGTGAAGGGGAATCTAGTTCCTCTATAATATATATAAGGCCATGAGAAGCTTAATTAGAGAGAGACATAAAGCCCCCGATGGGGTTGTGACCCACTACTCTTCCTTTGATACCACCAAAAAAAAAACAACATGGCACACTGTACTGTTAAACGCTGCAGGGAGGGTGCACGGCCAACGGTGATACCGAGCCTTCCAAAAACACCAAAATGGCCAGCACACTTCACCATCCAGTACAGATTCCATCCTTTTCTTCTTATTCAGGAAGGGGGACTTTTGCAACTGCGTGGGGGGGGGGGGGGGGACAGGCTTGGCCCCTTAGTTCCAGTGAAGGGAACTTTTAAGGCGTCATCATACCAATACATTTTGGAGAATTTCATGCTCCTAACTTTTTGGGAACAGTTTAGGGATGGCCCCTGCCTGTTCCAACATGACTGTGCAATAAAAACATGAATACAGTCCAGAACAAAATTTCATATATAATCGTCAGTGGAAACCCAATGCGCATTTGTGAGGTCAAGCACTGATGTTGGACGAGAAGGCCTGGCTCGCAGTCTCCACTCTAATTCATCTCAAAGACGTTCTATCGGGCTGAGGTCAGGACTCTGTGCAGGCCAGTCAAGTTCCTCCACCCCAAACTCGCTCATCCATGTCTTTATGGACCTTGCTTTGCTTTGCAATCACGTTGGAAAAGGAAGGGGCCATCCCCAAACTGTTCCCAAAATGTTAGGAGCATTAAATTGTCCAAAATGTCTTGGTATGCTGACACTTTGAGAGTTCCCTTCACTGGAACTAAAGGGCCAAACCCAACCCCTGACAAACAACCCCACACCATAATCCCCCCTCCACCAAATGATTTGGACCAGTGCACAAAGCAAGGTCCATAAAGACATGGATGAGCGAGTTTGGGGTGGAGGAACCTGACTGGCCTGCACAGAGTCCTGACCTCAACCCTTTGGGATAAATTAGAGTGTTTACAGAGTCATATTGTTACCCTTCTCTCTGTGCTCAGCGTCTTATCCTGTCCTCTGCTCTCCAGTGAAGAATCTTCCCAAATAGAGATTCTCATCCTAAGATCCGTATCAGGCCAGGAAGTCCATGAAGTCTTTGGCGTGGATATGCCTGAAGGCAAAGTTGATATACAATTGTATCTCCCACAAGGAAGGAGAGAGTCTGGGAAAGTGGCTGGGTCCCACACCACCTCCATCAGGAGCCAGCTGTTGCCATTGGGAGCTAACTGTCACCATCGGGAGCTGGCAATCCCTCTTGGACTCTTGAAGCTGACCCCTAATGACGTGCTACCAGGTTTTCCTGCAACTTTCTCTACTTGGTCCTGCTATTGGCTGGGTCCACACCACCTTCATCAGGCACCATCTGGAGCCAGTGGTTGCCATTGGGAGCCAACTGTCACTATCGGGAACTGGCAATCCCTCTTGGACTCTTGAAGCTGACCCCTAATGACGTGCTACCAGGCTTGCCTCCGACTTCCTCTACTAGGTCCTGCTATAGGCTGGGACCCCACCACTCCCATCAGGCAACGATCAGGAGCCACTTGTTGCTATTGGGAGCCAACTGTCACCATCGGGAGCTGGCAATCCCTCTTGGACTCTAGAAGCTGACCCCTAATGACGTGCTGCCAGATTTGCCTCCAACTTTCTTTACTTGGTCCTTCTATAGGTTGGGTCCCCCACCACCTCCATCAGGCACCATCAGGAGCCAGCTGTCACCATTGGGAACTGGCAATCCCTCTTGGACTCTTGAAGCTGACCCCTAATGACGTGCTACCAGGCTTGCCTCCGACTTCCTCTACTAGGTCCTGCTATAGGCTGGGCCCCCACCACCTCCACTAGGCACAATCAGGAGCCACTTGTTGCTATTGGGAGCCAACTGTCACCATTGGGAGCTGGCAATCCCTCTTTGACTCTTGAAGCTGACCCCTAATGACGTCCTACCAGGCTTGCCTGCAACTTTCTTTACTTGGTCCTTCTATAGGCTGGGCCCCCCACCACCTCCATCAGGCTCCTTTAGGAGCCAGTGGTTGCCATTGGGAGCCAACTGTTGCCATCGGGAGCTGGCAATCCCTTTTGGACTCTTGAAGCTGACACCTAATAACGTGCTACCAGGCTTGCCTGCAACTTTCTCTACTTGGTCCTGCTATAGGTTGGGCCCCCCACCACCTCCATCAGGCACCATCAGGAGCCAGCTGTCACCATCGGGAGCCAACTGTCGCCATCGGGAGCTAACACTCTCTCTAGCATTATTGAAGCTGATCCCCGGTGACATGCTGCCAGGTCTACCTTCTCTACCATAGCTTGGTCCTGCCACAGGATGGTCCCACTCCACCATCAGGAATCTTCGGGAGCCAACTGTTGCCCTTTAGAGCCAGCTGTCACCACAGGGAGCTGCCACTCTTATCTGGATTCTTGACGCTGACCCCAAATGATGTGCTGCCAGGTCTTCCTGAACCCCTCTTTACAATACCTCAGGCCAGGTCTCATGCCATCATCTTGAATCACCATCAGGAGACAGTTGTCACCAGAGACGGCTCTGGGCTTTGTGAGGCCCTAGGCAAAACTAAGATATGACGCCCCACTCATGCCCAAAATAAGCTCCAGAAGTCTTAGGTTATGCAGGAAGGGAGTGTGACTCCTGTCCTGGTCAGTTGTCACTGAGAGAGGAAGTGATGGAAATCTCCCCAATGGGGACACAAACACAGGAAAAAAAAAAAAAACCTGAGACGGCTCTGGGCTTTGTGAGGCCTTAGGCAAAACTTAGATTTGAGGCCCCACTCACACCCAACAATAGCTCCAGAAGTCTTAGGTTATGTGAGAGGTGAGTGTGATTTTCTGTCCTGGTCAGTTGTCACTGAGAGAGGAAGTGATGGAAATCTCCCCAATGGGGACACAAACACACAGAAGAAAAAAAACCTGACAGCTGTCCATGCTATTCCCTACTCCATCCACAGCAAAACAAAAAATTGATTACAGTCTGTATCCCCATTGGGTTGATTTTCCCTAACTTCTTGCTGTGTCACCAGGACAGGGTGAGCCCTTCCAATAGCGGCACTCATATCTAGAATGGGAAAAGCTTAGAGTCTATGCCTCGTTATTCTTACTTTCTTTATCCTTGATGGGGAGATTTTCCTACACTTCCTGTCACAGTGAAAGTTGTCACCAGAACAGGAAGTGAGAGGGATCTCCCCAACGGGGACACAGACCCGACAGAAGCTATTACATTTTCCTACCCCATCTGCACCAAACTAAACCAAAAGAGTTCACTGCAGTCTGTTTCCCCATTGGGCAGTAGACACGCAGAACGAAAACATTTGTTTAGCTTTGATTCGTTATTTACAGAGCATCCGGAAAGTATTCACAGCGATTCACTTTTTACACATTTTATGTTACAGCCTTATTCCAAAATGGATTCAATTCATTATTTTCCTCAAAATTCTACAAACAATCCCCCATAATGACAATGTGAGAGAAGTTTGTTTGAAATCTTTGAAAATCTATTAAAAATAAAAACAAAACAAATCCCATGTACATAAGTATTCATACCCTTTCCTCAATTCTTTGTTGAAGCACCTTTGGCACCAATTACAGCCTCAAGTCTCTGAATATGATGCTACAAGCTTGGCACTCCTATTTCTGGGCAGTTTCCCCCATTCTGTTCTTATATTTTCTATTCTATTCTATTTTATTCTGTTCTTATATTTTCTATTCTATCCCTTTTTGTTCTATTATTCTATTCTGTTTTGTTTTACTCTATTCTATTCTTTTATTTTCTATTTTATTATATTCTATTCCTTTATTTTCTATTCTATTTTATTCTGTTCTTATATTTTCTATTCTATCCCTTGTTGTTCTATTCTTCTATTCTGTTTTGTTTTACTCTATTATATTTTATTCTTTTGTTTTCTATCCTATTATTTTCTATTCTATTCCTTTATTTTATTTTCTATTTTATTCTGTTCTTATATTTTCTATTCTATCCCTTTTTGTTCTATTCATCTATGTTCTATTCTCTTTTGTTTTACTCTATTCTATTATTTTATTTTCTATTCTATTCTATTATATTATATTCTATTCCTTTATTTTCTATTCTATTTTATTCTGTTCTTATATTTTCTATTCTATCCCTTTTTGTTCTATTCTTCTATTCTGTTTTGTTTTACTCTATTCTATTCTTGTATTTTCTATTCTATTCTATTATATTCTATTCCTTTATTTTCTATTCTATTTTATTCTGTTCTTATATTTTCTATTCTATCCCTTTTTGTTCTATTCTTCTATTCTGTTTTGTTTTACTCTATTCTATTCTTTTATTTTCTATTTTATTATATTCTATTCCTTTATTTTCTATTCTATTTTATTCTGTTCTTATATTTTCTATTCTATCCCTTTTTGTTCTATTCTTCTATTCTGTTTTGTTTTACTCTATTATATTTTATTCTTTTGTTTTCTATCCTATTATTTTCTATTCTATTCCTTTATTTTATTTTCTATTTTATTCTGTTCTTATATTTTCTATTCTATCCCTTTTTGTTCTATTCATCTATGTTCTATTCTCTTTTGTTTTACTCTATTCTATTCTTTTATTTTCTATTCTATTCTATTATATTATATTCTATTCCTTTATTTTCTATTCTATTTTATTCTGTTCTTATATTTTCTATTCTATCCCTTTTTGTTCTATTCTTCTATTCTGTTTTACTCTATTCTATTCTTGTATTTTCTATTCTATTCTATTATATTCTATTCCTTTATTTTCTATTCTATTTTATTCTGTTCTTATATTTTCTATTCTATCCCTTTTTGTTCTATTCATCTATGTTCTATTCTCTTTTGTTTTACTCTATTCTATTCTTTTATTTTCTATTCTATTCTATTCTATTATATTATATTCCTTTATTTTCTATTCTATTTTATTCTGTTCTTATATTTTCTATTCTATCCCTTTTTGTTCTATTCTTCTATTCTGTTTTGTTTTACTCTATTCTATTCTTGTATTTTCTATTCTATTCTATTATATTCTATTCCTTTATTTTCTATTCTATTTTATTCTGTTCTTATATTTTCTATTCTATCCCCTTTTGTTCTATTCTTCTATTCTGTTTTGTTTTACTCTATTCTATTCTTTTATTTTCTATTCTATTCCTTTATTTTCTATTCGTTTTTATTCTGTTCTTTTTATTTTTTATTCTATCCTTTTTTGTTCTATTCTCCTATTTTCTGTTCTGTTCTGTTTTACTCTATTATATTATACTCTTTTATTTTCTATTTTATTCTTTTCTATTCTATTCCTTTATTTTCTATTCAATTTTATTCTCTTGGAAATTCGAAATTGGATTCAAAAACAAATTGAATTCAATTCGAAAATGATTTGAAAACTATTTGAATTTGAATTTTGTCCGAAATTCTGTGACTTCGGTTTCATTTAAATTTGTTACTATTGTAATTCGGAAATTCAGATACATCCAAATGTCAGAATAACAAAAAATTTGTCTGAATTTCAATTCGGAAGGAAATTAACCGCACACGTCTTTTGGGCAGACTTCCCCCCACTTCTTGCTGTGTCACCCGGACAGGAAGTCAGGTGTGAGGATCTCTGACGAGGGTCCAACATTAGAAATACTTCTGCTTTTAGTAGGCAAAGGTTAAAGCCTGCCAAGTTTTTTTTTTTTTTTTATTGCTGTCTGTGTCCTTGTTGGGGGATTTTCTCTCACTTCCTGTTACAGTGAACGTTGTCGCTGGGACAGGAAGTGAGAGGAATTTCTGTTACGTTGTCACTGGGACAGGAAGTGAGAGGAATTTCTGTTACGTTGTCACTGGGACAGGAAGTGAGAGGAATTTCTGTTACGTTGTCACTGGGACAGGAAGTGAGAAGAATTTCTCAAAAGGGGACACAGACAGCAAAAAAAAAAAAGGTATTTCCCCACTCCATGCACAAAAGAAAAAAGTTAATGCAGAGCACAAAAGATTGGCGGGATTCTTCTTTTATCTCACAGCCGGTTCATACATATGGAATGTCAGACATCGCATGTGATTCACACCGCAATGCTCTGCAAATCACATGCAATGTCAGATTACATACAGATTGTATGGCTGAATTCACATCGCATTCAGACCAAAGTCGCACAGGACCCTTTTTTGGGTCCACACCAGAATCGGATCGCATGGGTGTTCACCCCTATGCTATCCCATTCATGTCTGAACTGACAGTTCGCACTGCGATATGCCAACTGATCTGGGGGTGTCGTTAACTTTGTATTGACACCCCCAGCCATTCGCATATGGCAGTGGTGAACTGCCTGCGAGTGGAGTGCGATGCGGGAACCCGCAGTTGATTCGCATCGCATATATGTGAACCGACACTTAAGGTAATAAAATGCGATACAGAAACTTGTATAAATGAATGCTGAGCTGTAGATTGGAGGATGTTTTTGTGGCAGCGATTCCCCCCGAACGCGGCTCCACCTTTCTGCTTCCCGGGGTTCAATCCACCGCTCAGCGACTTAATGAGCCGTCATTTCCCCTCATTAGAAGTAATGGGGGTTGAAGTGCGACGCCTCTAACTGCGACACATCGGGGGGGCTGACACCGCCTGCGTCATCCAGGAGAGTCGCACAATCTGCACCTCGCTGGGATTTTATACTCCTGCCGACTAATTGAGCCGCTGCGACTCTGCAGATCATCGCTGGATCTAAACGCCAAGACGTTCACCTCGGACCCCGAGAGCCGACCTAACCTCCCGGAGGACAAGCCAATAATCCCCAACGTATCCAATCATCAGATAGATACTTTGTATCCTTCTATTCAGTCTATAACATACTCTGCTTCTCTGTCTGCCAATTCACTTAGAGGACCCATTCACACTTGTGCGACTTCGGGGTCCAAAGTCGCATGACAAGTCGCACACCATGTGTCTCAATGAGTACCGTTCATATCTGTTCGACTTAAAGTCGCAGCGACTTTAAAGTAGTCCCTGCACTATTTTGGTCCGACTTTGATGCAACTTCAGGTCCATAGACCTCAAGATTACACAGGCAGTGCTTCAAGTCACATCAAAGTCGCATTAAAGTCACATCAAAGTCCTGCGACTTTCAGGGCGTACAAGTGTGAAACGGTCCTTAGGCCCCACTCACAGTTGTGTGACTTGTCATGCGACTTTGGGGTCCAAAGTCGCACGCCATGTTTCCCAACAAGTATTGTTCATATCTGTTCAACGTAAGGTCGCAGCGACTTTAAAGCAGTTCCTGCACTACTTTCATGCGACTTGAGGGCCAAAGAATTTAATGTAACCCTCAAAAGTTGCATGATATACATGCGACTTTGTAGAGCGCAAACATTTACATTGTTCAAAGCCAAAGTCGTAACAAAGTCACAATCATCCAAAATTGCAACAAAGTCTTAAGGCCCCATTCACACTTGTGTGACTTGTGATACGACTTTGGGGTCCAAAGTCGCATGTCAAGTCACACCCCATGTTTCCCAATGAGTACCGTTTATATCTGTTCAACTTAATGCATTAAAAATGTGCAAAATTGTGAATGAGCTCCAATGATAATGCAGTGCATTAAAAATGTGCAAAAAAAAAAAACGCATTATGCGATTTAAGAGAGACAGAAATTCATTTTCTAACGCGATGATGTGAATGAGCCCCAAATGATAAACACCTACCCCCCCCCTCCCCCGCGCCCGCTAAATCTTCTGCGTTTTTTGCACATTGATGGTAAAATGTAACTTAATGTATTACAATTGTGCAAAAACACGCATTATGTGATTTTAGAGAAACCGATGTTCTTTTTCTAATCCAATGATGTGAATGGGCCCTAAATGATGAGCACCTACCTGGTCAGCCCTGATTGGCGGCGAGCCCTCCCCCCGCCCACTAAATCTTCTGTGTTTTTTTTGCACATTTATTTTCAAATGTAATGCAAAGCATTAAAAATGTGCAAAAAAAAAACGCAATTATGCGATTTAGGAGAAACAAAAGTTCATTTTCTCATCCAATGATGTGAATTGGCCCCAAATGACAAGTACCTACCTGGTGCCCCCTGATTGGCGGTGAGCCCCCCCGCGCCCGCTAAATCTCCTGTCCTCGTGTTAAAACGCAACGCATTAAAGCGTGCAAAAAAATGCATTATGCGATTTAAGAGAGATACAAGTTCATTTTCTTACCCAGTGATGTGAATGAGCCCCAAGTGACAAGAACCTACCTGGTCACCCCTGATTGGCGGCGTGCCACCGCGCCCATCTCTTAGTTTTGCACATTTTTAATGTGCTGCATTAAAATGCAATGCATGAAAATGTACAGAAAAACGCATTATGCAATTTAATAGAGATAAATTCATTTTCTAACCTAAAGATACAAATGGGCCCTAAAGGATCAGCACCTACCTGGTCGCCCCTGATTGGCAGCGAGACCCCCCCCCCCCCCCCCCCCGTGACCAACTAAATCTGCAGGGGTTTTTTTTGCATTTTTTTTTAAAGTAATGCAATGCATTAAAAATGTGCAAAAAAAAAAAATGCAATTATGCAATTTAAGAGAAACAAAAGTAATTTTTTCACCTAATGATGTGAATGGCCCCCAAATGAGAAGTACCTCTCTGGTCAGCTCTGATTGGCAGAGAGCCCCCCTGCGCCCAACTAAATCTCATGTGTTTTTTTTTTTTTGCCTTGAAAAGTAATGCAAAGCGTTAAAAATGTGCAAAAAAAAATGCAATTTAAGAGAAACAATGATGCGAATCAGCCCTAAAGGATCAGCAGCTACTGACTCGCCCCATGATTGGTGGAGAGTACCTGATTGGCAGAGAGACTCTGATTGGCAAAGAGCCCCTGCGACCCACCAAATCTCCTGCGTTTTTTTTTTGCGTATATTTTGAAAAGTAATGCAAAGTATTAAAAATGTGCAAAAAAAAAAAAATGCAATTTAAGAGAAACAAAAGTAATTTTTTCACCCAATGATGTGAATGGGCCCCAAATGAGAAGTACCTGTCTGGTCAGTCCTGATTGGCAGAGAGTTCCCCTGCGCCCAACTAAATCTCATGCTTTTTTGTTTTTTTTTGCCTTTTATTTTGAAATGTAATGCAATGCATTAAAAATGTGCAAAAAAAAATGCAATTTAAGAGAAACAATGATGCGAATGAGCCCTAAAGGATCAGCACCTACCTGGTCGCCCCTGATTTGCAGAGAGCCCCTGGTTGGCAGAGAGCCCCTGATTGGCAGAGAGCCTCTGATTGGCAGAGAGCCCCTGATTGGCAGAGAGCCTCTGATTGGCAGAGAGCCCCAGGTTGGTGGAGAGCCTCTGATTGGCAGAGAGCCCCTGCGACCAACCAAATCTCCTGCGTTTTTTTGCATATATTTTGAAGTATTAAATATGTGCAAAAAAATAAAAAATGCAATTATGCAATTTAAGAGAAACAAAAGTTATTTTTTTACCCAATGATGCGAATGAGCCCTAAAGGATCAGCACCTACCTGGTCACCCCTGATTGGTGACCAACCAAATCTCCTGCATTAATGAATTAAAAATGTGCAAAAAAAAAAAAAAAAAATGCAATTAAGCAATTTAAGAGAAACAAAAGTTATTTTTTTTACCCAATGATGTGAATGGGCCCCAAATGAGAAGTACCTGTCTGGTCAGTCCTGATTGGCAGAGAGCCCCCCTGCACCCAACTAAATCTCATGCGTTTTTTTTTTTGCCTTTTATTTTGAAATGTAATGCAAAGCATTAAAAATGTTCAAAAAAAAAATGCAATTTAAGAGAAACAATGATGCGAATGAGCCCCAAAGGATCAGCACCTACCTGGTCGCCCCTGATTTGCAGAGAGCCCCTGATTGGCGGAGAGCCCTTGATTGGCAGAGAGCCTCTGATGATTGGCGGAGAGCCCCTGCGCCCGCAGATAACAGGGGTAGCAGTTAGGGGGGCGGTAGAATCGGGGTGCGGTGAATGTGGCCCTCGCAGGGAGACTCCAGCAGAGCAGCGATAGGCAGCCGACCCAGGAGAGGAGGAGGAGAGTCATGTTACCACCGGCGAGGAGAAGGAGCTGCAGGCGATGCTCCGGCTTTTCTCTTCTGTTTTGGAATATTTTCTATGTTGGGATGTGAGGAAGTGTCGGATCCCTCCCCCCTCCCCCCCCTCTCCATCCCTCCTTCTATGTCCCCCGTCCCCGCAGGTAGAGATTGGGGGGTGACATCACAGTCCCCGGGAGTGACGACACACGCTAGGGGGGGGTGAAGTCACACAACCATCACTTTATATACAATGTTACTTTTTGTTGTTTTTTCTTCTTTTTTTTCTTCTCTGGAATCCTGAAGACTAAAATTCAAATGAAAACCACATTTTTATTTTTTGTAGAGGACCAAGAATTTCAGAGGGGGGGTGGATGGGGGAGGGGGGGCAATCAGATTCTTTTATTCCAAATCTCATCTCTCCGAAATAAGATTCCCGGCTCGGATTTTAGAGGTTGCGGGGAGAGTTGAGCTGCATTTTTAGTGCCCCCCAAGCTGCAATGGCAGCAAACAGGACTCTCCAACATGCTGTGATTGGCCGGAGGCAGGTCCACCAAACGCAATGGGGAAGCAGCGCACGCGCGTGCAATTTACGCACGTTTGTCCGACAAGTATGCTGTCACATCAAATCACCTCCCCCGTTTGTCAATCACCTCTGAAAATCGATCAACAAATGCATTCATTCTGTCACAAAAAGTACATCAGTTCCAAAACAGAGCCAACACTGACGCGTTTCAGCCTACAAAAGCGTTTTGTAAGTCACTAGGAGCACAAAACAGAGCCAACACTGAGGCATTTCAGCCTATAAAGACGTTTATTCAGACACTAGGAGCACAAATCAAAGCCAACACTGACGCGTTTCAGCCTACAAAGGTGTTTATTCTGCCACAAGAATAAAACAGAGCCACTGACGCGTTTCAGCCTAAAAAAGCGTTTATTCTGTCATTAGCACAAAACAGAGCCAATACTGATGCTTTTCAGCCTACAAAGGTGTTTATTCTGTCACATGAAGCACAAATCAGAGCCAACACTGACGCGTTTCAGCCTGCAAAAGCGTTTATTCAGTCACTAGGAGCATGAAACAGAGCCAAAATTTACGCGTTTCAGCCTACAAAGGCGTTTATTCTGTCACTAGGATTACAAAACCAAGCCAACACTAACGCGTTTCAGCCTGCAAAAGTGCTTATTCAGTCACTAGAATAAACAAAGCCAACACTGATGCGTTTAAGCCTGCAAACGCGCTTATTCAGTCACTAGGATTACAAAACCGAGCCAAGCCAACACTGACGTGTTTCAGCCTACAAAAGCGCTTATTGAGTCACTAGACTAAACAGAGCCAATATTGACGCGTTTCAGCCTACAAAGGTGTTTATTCTGTCATAAGAAGCACAAATCAGAACCAACACTGACGCGTTTCAGCCTGCAAAGCACTTATTCAGTCACTAGGATTACAAACCGAGCTAACACTGACGCGTTTCAGCCTACAAAAGCACTTATTCAGTCACTAGGATTACAAAACCAAGCCATTACTGACGCCTTTCAGCCTGCAAAAGTGCTTATTCAGTCACTAGGAGCACAAAACAGAGTCATACTGACACGTTTCAACCTACAAAGGCGTTTATTCAGTCACTAAGGGCATAAAACAGAGCCAACACTGGCGCATTTCAGCCTACAAAAGCGTTTATTCAGTCTCTAGGAGCACAAAACAGAGCCAGTACTAACGCGTTTCAGCCTACAAAGTGTTTAATCTGCCACAAGAACAAAACCGAGCCAACACTGACACGTTTCAGCCTACAAAAGCGTTTATTCAGGCTCTAGGAGCACAAAACAAGGAGTACATCAGTTCCAAAACAGAGCCCACACCGACGCATTTCAGCCTACAAAGGCTTTTTTTCTGTCACACGGAGCACAAAACAGAGTCAACGTTGATGCGTTTCCACCTACAAAGGTGTTTATTATATCACAGAAAGTACATCAGTTCCAAACCAGAGCCAAGCTATCACATATTGGCATCTCGGATCGAGGGCAGAATCGCAGTGAATCATTTTAAATCGCAGGACGCCCGTGCGATTCCTGTTACTTGCAATGGCACCCCAAACGTGGTGCCATATTGTCCCCACGACGAATCGTGGTAAAATCGAAGAATCAAACAGAATTGTGGGGCGCTTGTCGCCCAGAAAAAGTACAAGAACTTCTTTTGGGGCAACAGGTGTTCTGCGATTCGTTGGGCGAAAAATGCAGCAAAATCGCACCGCTTTGGGGTGCCATTGCAAGTCAGGTGAATCGCACGGGCAGTGATCTAACACACGTTACTTCCAGGTTATTACTACATAGCTGGGCTCGGGAAACTGACATTTGCGGGTCCCAAATCACTGCAAATCGTGGGACGCCAGTGCGATTCCCGTGACTTGCCTTGGCACCCCAAACGCGGTGCGATATTGTCGCCCTAACGAATCGCGGTGAAATCACAGAATCGTGGGACACTTGTCGCCCAAAAAAAGTACAAGAACTTCTTCTGGGGGTGACAAGCGCCCTGCGATTCTGTTTGTATAATTTTACTGCGATTTGTTGGGGCGACAACATCGCGCCGCGTTTGGGGTGACATTGCAAGTCACGGGAATCGCACGGGCCTTCCGCGATTTACAATGATTCAGGATCGCTGCGATTCTGCCCGCGATCCGAGATGCCAATATGTGAACGGAAGGCCCCTTTAACACTTGTGCGACTTGTCCTGCGACTTGGGGACTAGGAAATTGCATGACAAGTCATTCTCCGTGATTTCCAAGCAGTATCATTCATATCTGTGCGACTTCAAAGTAGTCCCTGCACTACTTGGGGCCGATTTTAATGCGTTTTGAGGTCCATAGACACAGGCATTGCTTCAAGTCCAGTCAAAATCGCGGCAAAAATCGCAGACTTTTTAGATTGATTGGTTTGCGCAAAAGTTATCGCATCTACAAACTCGGGGAAATATACCGGTATTGTTATTTTTTTTCGCTAGTAATGGCGGCGATCAGCGACTTATAGCGGGACTGCGACATTGCGGCGGACTCGACGGCTCCTTTCACACTTGTATGACCTGAAAGTCGTGCAACTTTGACGAGAATTCGATGCGACTTGAAGCAATCCCTGTGTAATGTTGAGGTCTAAGGACCTCAAGTCGGACCAAAGTAGTGAATGAACTGCTTTGAAGTCGCACAGATATGAACGGCACTCATTGGAAATCATTGGGGTATGACTTTTCATACAACTCCGCAGTCCCAAGTCGCAGGACAAGTCGCTCAAGCATGAGAGAAGGGGGTGGATGATGTCACAATCTCCACCTCATCCAATCAGAGAACGCTTTGCACTCATTTAAATAAATAGAAGCTGTGCTCTGATTGGACGAGGTAGAGAGGAGGGGGGTGGATGATGTCACAATCTTCACCTCGTCCAATCAGAGAATGCCTTTTACTCCTTGAAATAAATAGAAGGTGTTCTCTGATTGGACGAGGTGGAGAGGAGGGGGTGGATGATGTTATGGTCACACCGACTACTACACTGATTGTCAGCTTCACCCGCAGCCCCCCGAGGATGTCATTACATTCAGACAAGCTGGACCGACACAATTAATCATTATTTTTCTTTTGGTTATTATTATTCTTACTATTTATTATCAACAACAACAATAATAATAATAGTAACAAAAACAATAATAATGATAATAAATAAATAAATATCAAATATAATAACAACAATTCTTCTTCCTATTATTACTACTATTTATTATAAGTAACAAAAACAACAATAATAATAGTAATAATAAAAACAATAATAATGATAATAATCAAACAAATAATGATCAAATATAATATTAATAATTATAATAATAATTATTATTTTTATTACTATTATAAATAATATTATTACTATTTGTTATTATCAACAACAAAAATAATAATAATAATAGTAACAAAAACAATAATAATGATAATAAATAAATAAATATCAAATATAATAACAATAATTCTTCTTCCTATTATTACTATTTATTATAAGTAACAAAAACAACAATAATAATAGTAATAATAAAAACAATAATAATGATAATAATCAAAACAAATAATGATCAAATATATTAATAATTATAATAATAATTATTATTTTTATTACTATTAATAACAATATTATTACTATTTGTTATTATCAACAACAATAATAATAGTAACAAAAACAATAATAATGATAATAAATAAATATCAAATATAATAACAATAATTATTCTTCCTATTATTACTATTTATTATAAGTAACAAAAACAACAATAATAATAGTAATAATAAAAACAATAATAATGATCATAATCAAAACAAATAATGATCAAATATAATATTAATAATTATAATAAATTATTATTTTTATTACTATTATTAATAATATTATTACTATTTGTTATTATCAACAACAAAAATAGTAATAATAATAGTAACAAAAACAATAATAATGATAATAAATAAATAAATAAATAAATAAATATCAAATATAATAACAATAATTATTCTTCCTATTATTACTATTTATTATAAGTAACAAAAACAACAATAATAATAGTAATAATAAAAACAATAATAATGATATTAATAAAAAACAAATAATGATCAAATATAATATTAATAATTATAATAATAATTATTATTTTTATTACTATTATTAATAATATTATTACAATTTGTTATTATCAACAACAAAAATAATAATAATAATAGTAAAAAAAACAATAATAATGATAATAAATAAATAAATATCAAATATAATAACAATAATTCTTCTTCCTATTATTACTATTTATTATAAGTAACAAAAACAACAATAATAATAGTAATAATAAAAACAATAATAATGATATTAATAAAAAACAAATAATGATCAAATATAATATTAATAATTATAATATTAATTATTATTTTTATTACTATTATTAATAATATTATTACTATTTGTTATTATCAACAACAAAAATAATAATAATAATAGTAACAAAAACAATAATAATGATAATAAATAAATAAATATCAAATATAATAACAACAATTCTTCTTCCTATTATTACTACTATTTATTATAAGTAACAAAAACAACAATAATAATAGTAATAATAAAAACAATAATAATGATTATAATCAAACAAATAATGATCAAATATAATATTAATAATTATAATAATAATTATTATTTTTATTACTATTATAAATAATATTATTACTATTTGTTATTATCAACAACAAAAATAATAATAATAATAGTAACAAAAACAATAATAATGATAATAAATAAATAAATATCAAATATAATAACAATAATTCTTCTTCCTATTATTACTATTTATTATAAGTAACAAAAACAACAATAATAATAGTAATAATAAAAACAATAATAATGATAATAATCAAAACAAATAATGATCAAATATATTAATAATTATAATAATAATTATTATTTTTATTACTATTAATAACAATATTATTACTATTTGTTATTATCAACAACAATAATAATAGTAACAAAAACAATAATAATGATAATAAATAAATATCAAATATAATAACAATAATTATTCTTCCTATTATTACTATTTATTATAAGTAACAAAAACAACAATAATAATAGTAATAATAAAAACAATAATAATGATCATAATCAAAACAAATAATGATCAAATATAATATTAATAATTATAATAAATTATTATTTTTATTACTATTATTAATAATATTATGACTATTTGTTATTATCAACAACAAAAATAGTAATAATAATAGTAACAAAAACAATAATAATGATAATAAATAAATAAATAAATATCAAATATAATAACAATAATTATTCTTCCTATTATTACTATTTATTATAAGTAACAAAAACAACAATAATAATAGTAATAATAAAAACAATAATAATGATATTAATAAAAAACAAATAATGATCAAATATAATATTAATAATTATAATAATAATTATTATTTTTATTACTATTATTAATAATATTATTACAATTTGTTATTATCAACAACAAAAATAATAATAATAATAATAGTAAAAAAAACAATAATAATGATAATAAATAAATAAATATCAAATATAATAACAATAATTCTTCTTCCTATTATTACTATTTATTATAAGTAACAAAAACAACAATAATAATAGTAATAATAAAAACAATAATAATGATATTAATAAAAAACAAATAATGATCAAATATAATATTAATAATTATAATATTAATTATTATTTTTATTACTATTATTAATAATATTATTACTATTTGTTATTATCAACAACAAAAATAATAATAATAATAGTAACAAAAACAATAATAATGATAATAAATAAATAAATATCAAATATAATAACAACAATTCTTCTTCCTATTATTACTACTATTTATTATAAGTAACAAAAACAACAATAATAATAGTAATAATAAAAACAATAATAATGATAATAATCAAACAAATAATGATCAAATATAATATTAATAATTATAATAATAATTATTATTTTTATTACTATTATAAATAATATTATTACTATTTGTTATTATCAACAACAAAAATAATAATAATAATAGTAACAAAAACAATAATAATGATAATAAATAAATAAATATCAAATATAATAACAATAATTCTTCTTCCTATTATTACTATTTATTATAAGTAACAAAAACAACAATAATAATAGTAATAATAAAAACAATAATAATGATAATAATCAAAACAAATAATGATCAAATATATTAATAATTATAATAATAATTATTATTTTTATTACTATTAATAACAATATTATTACTATTTGTTATTATCAACAACAATAATAATAGTAACAAAAACAATAATAATGATAATAAATAAATATCAAATATAATAACAATAATTATTCTTCCTATTATTACTATTTATTATAAGTAACAAAAACAACAATAATAATAGTAATAATAAAAACAATAATAATGATCATAATCAAAACAAATAATGATCAAATATAATATTAATAATTATAATAAATTATTATTTGTATTACTATTATTAATAATATTATTACTATTTGTTATTATCAACAACAAAAATAGTAATAATAATAGTAACAAAAACAATAATAATGATAATAAATAAATAAATAAATATCAAATATAATAACAATAATTATTCTTCCTATTATTACTATTTATTATAAGTAACAAAAACAACAATAATAATAGTAATAATAAAAACAATAATAATGATATTAATAAAAAACAAATAATGATCAAATATAATATTAATAATTATAATAATAATTATTATTTTTATTACTATTATTAATAATATTATTACAATTTGTTATTATCAACAACAAAAATAATAATAATAATAGTAAAAAAAACAATAATAATGATAATAAATAAATAAATATCAAATATAATAACAATAATTCTTCTTCCTATTATTACTATTTATTATAAGTAACAAAAACAACAATAATAATAGTAATAATAAAAACAATAATAATGATATTAATAAAAAACAAATAATGATCAAATATAATATTAATAATTATAATATTAATTATTATTTTTATTACTATTATTAATAATATTATTACTATTTGTTATTATCAACAACAAAAATAATAATAATAATAGTAACAAAAACAATAATAATGATAATAAATAAATAAATATCAAATATAATAACAATAATTCTTCTTCCTATTATTACTATTTATTATAAGTAACAAAAACAACAATAATAATAGTAATAATAAAAAACAATAATAATGATAATAATCAAAACAAATAATGATCAAATATAATATTAATAATTATAATAACAGTTATTATTTTTATTACTATTATTAATAATATTATTACTATTTGTTATTATCAACAACAAAAATAATAATAATAATAGTAACAAAAACAATAATAATGATAATAAATAAATAAATATCAAATATAATAACAATAATTCTTCTTCCTATTATTACTATTTATTATAAGTAACAAAAACAACAATAATAATAGTAATAATAAAAAACAATAATAATGATAATAATCAAAACAAATAATGATCAAATATAATATTAATAATTATAATAACAGTTATTATTTTTATTACTATTATTAATAATATTATTACTATTTGTTATTATCAACAACAAAAATAGTAATAATAATAGTAACAAAAACAATAATAATGATAATAAATAAATAAATATCAAATATAATAACAATAATTCTTCTTCCTATTATTACTATTTATTATAAGTAACAAAAACAACAATAATAATAGTAATAATAAAAACAATAATAATGATAATAATCAAAACAAATAATGATCAAATATATTAATAATTATAATAATAATTATTATTTTTATTACTATTAATAATAATATTATTACTATTTGTTATTATCAACAACAACAATAATAATAGTAACAAAAACAATAATAATGATAATAAATAAATATCAAATATAATAACAATAATTCTTCTTCCTATTATTACTATTTATTATAAGTAACAAAAACAACAACAATAATAATAGTAATAATAAAAACAATAATAATGATAATAATAAAAAACAAATAATGATAAAATATAATATTAATTATAATAATTATTATTATTTTTATTACTACTATTAATAATATTATTACTATTTGTTATTATCAACAACAAAAATAATAATAATAATAGTAACAAAAAATAATAATGATAAAAAATAAATAAATAATGACTAAATATAATAATAATTTTTCTTCTTAGTGTCAGTTCACACTTCGGGGGCGACCTGTGAAGTCGCGTGCACCGCGACTTCGGGGGCGACTTGCACGGACTTCACATAATGAATGTCAATGCAAGTCGCTCCAGGTCGCCCAGAAGTAGTACAGAAACCTTTTTCTAAGTCGGAGCGACTTGAGTCGTTCCTATTAGAACGGTTCCCGTAGCACTGAATGGACCGCGACTTGTCAGGCTGACCAGTCGCCTGACAAGTCGCGGTAGTGTGAACCGGGACTTATTCTTGTTATTACTATTTATTATTATTACCAACCACAACAATAATAGTAATAATAAAAACAATAATAATGATAATAATCAAATAAATAATGATCAAATATAATATAATATTATTATTATTAATAATAGTAATTACTATTATTAATAATATTATTACTATTTTGTTATTCTCAACAACAAAAATAATAATAATAATAGTAACAAAAACAATAATAATGATAATAAATAAATAAATAATGACCAAATATAATAATAATTTTTCTTCTTATTCTTACTATTACTATTTATTATTATTACCAACAACAATAGTAATAATAAAAACAATAATAAAGATAATAATCAAATAAATAATGATCAAATATAATATTATTATTAATAATAATAATAATTATTAATATTTTTATTACTATTATTAATAATATTATTACTATTTGTTATTATCAACAACAAAAATAATAATAATAATAATAGTAATAAAAACAATAATAATGATAATAATCAAATATAATAATAATAAATAATTATTTTTATTACTATTATCAATAATATTATTACTATTACTATTTGTTATTATTATCACCAACAAAAAAATAATAGTAACAAAAATAATAATAATGATAATAAATAAATAAATAATGATCAAAAATAATAATATTTTTTCTTCTTATTCTTACTATTACTATTTATTATTATTAACAACAACAACAATAGTAATAATAAAAACAATAATAATGATAATAATTAAATAAATAATGATCAAATATAATAATAATAATAATAATAATAATAATTCTCATTATTATTATTATTACTATTTATTATTATTATCAACAACAACAACAATAATAATAATAATAATATTAACAAAAACAATAATGATAATAAATAAATAATGACCAAATATAATAAGGGTCCTTTCACACTGTCCGCATCCGCCGGCGGACTCCGTTCTGCTCAGCGGGGATCGATTCCACCGATCCCCGCTGAGCAGGCGGATGGCAGCTCCGTCTCCGCTCTGTGTGCGGAGATGGAGCTGTCAGATCCTCGCTGTCCTCTATGGGGAGATCGGATGAGAACAGACCGCCTGTGTGTTCTCATCTGATCCCATCCGATCTGCTGGACGGATGGAAAATAGGGTTTCCATCCGTCCGAAAATTCACGGATAGGATCAGATCGGAGAGCAGCGGGTGTCAGCGGAGATGTCACCTCTGACATCCGCTGCCCCATAGTGATGCATGGAGGATCCGATCAGATCCGCCTAAAAAACTGACAGGCGTATCGGATCTTTTTATTCTTATTATTACTAACAACAACAATAATAACAGTAATAATAAAAACAATAATAAAGAAAATAATCAAATAAAAAATGATCTAAAATATAATAATAATAATAATAATAATTATTATTTTTATTATTATTATTTCAACTATTTATTATTAACAACAATAATAATAGTAGTAGTAATAATACAAATAAATAATAAAAACATAGAAAAAATGAAGTACACAAATACCAATCAATTACACAAAAAAAAGAAAAAAACCCACAAACACAATGAACACTTAAATGAAGATGAAGATGAACTAAACTGTTGTAAATATATAGAAATATATAGAAAAACCTCCTTTAAACAAAAAAAAAAAATAAAAGCAAATTTTTCAAGCACATGTCGCCCCAGCCTGGTACAGTAGAAATGGGTGGCGTTGTGATGCCCGGGCGCAGACTGTGGGTGGCATTCCAGCATGGGTGGGCAGTTCTCTAGGCAGGAATGTGCGCGGCGTAATTACCTCCCAGAAATGTGTCGCCATGTGAAATCGCCATGACGTGTTTCTACAACACGGAGGTGAATTATTGGGACGCCGCACATTCATGGGCCACATGTGGGATGAGACCAGCATGAGACCGGCATTTACGGCTCACGCCGAAGGCCTTAAACTGGTTAGTCATGGATGCAGCCAATACCCCGGGGAGACGCTAAGTCAAAATGTTTTGCTGCTTACATCTAATGCGACCCTGCAAATAATGACAGACAGGCAACCGCCATTTCTAATAAGGCTTGGCATGCATCTGAATGCATGTACAGGGATTTGATTTCAGGTCCCTGTGCGTGGCCACTACATGTCCTTGGCATGCAATGGGAAAGCAGACTTGAGGTAGCTTCTATTGTACAGCATGACCCCCCCCCCCCCCCCTCCAGCAGAGGCTGAAGGGCCCCTGATTTTTTTTTTCCTTATTTAGAGCTACTCAGCTATGATGTCTCCAGGGCCCAAACCAACCTGTACATATTTCCTTAAGGACCCTCTCACACTTGTGCGACTTGTCCTGCGACTTGAGACTGCAAAATCGCATGAAAAGTCGTACTCCATGATGTCCAAAGAGTACCGTTCATATCTGTGTGACTTCAAGTCGCAGCCACTTCAAAGATAGTCCCTGCACTAATTTGGTCCAACTTTGATGCAACTTGAGGTCCACAGACCTTAAGATTACACGGCATTGCTTCAAGTCGCATCTAAGTCGCGGCAAAGTCGATCGACTTTCCGGTTGCACAAGTGAGAAAAGGGGCCTCATTCACTTTACATTAAACTCTATAGAAACACACGAGGCCGCAGGTTTTTGGCCCCAAGAGGCTCCTCCAAAATGTGCATAACACTCATTATTTTCCCATGTTTACTTGCCTAGTAACTAGCGTCCCATTGGCTAAAAAGAATTTTGTAAAAAAAAAAAATTGCTAAACCCTGAAATGCGCACAAAGACACCAAAAAAATGAACAAAAAAAAAAACACTCCGAAAACTGACCAGAGATACTCAGCTCAAATGTGAATGGGGCCATATGTAGGAAAAACAGTTTGGCTTCAGTTTTATTTATTTTTTTACTTTTTTTTTTCTTTAATATTTATATGAAGTTGTTACATTGCAAACATTAACATATAGCGGTGTCAGAGGAAGAGGAAGAGGAATATTCTGCAGGGAGAACACAGCACACGCTCTTTGCCTTGGGATAGCTAATGCAAAGTCTATACTGATCAGCAGAGAGCAGAGTGTGGAATGGGAGGAGGACCTCCAATGACTCAGCTATGGGTGTCATCAGAACTTCAGCTGTTCAGTCAACTGGCTGTCATTTCACCATAGCAGTTATAATTTGCCAGGTAAATGTGATCTGTGGAAACTAGAGCTTTACCTCCTTGTAGATGTTGTATGAAGAAAGAAAGAGAGAGAGAGAGAAAGAAAGAGAGAGAAAGAGAGGGAAAGAAAGAGAGAGAGAGAGAAAGAGAGAGAAAGAGAGGGAAAGAGAGGGAAAGAGAGGGAAAGAGAGGGAGAGAGAGGGAGAGAGAGAGAGAGAGAGAGAGAGAGAGAGAGAGAGAGAGAGAGAGAGAGAGAGAGAGAGAGAGAGAATAAAATGAGAAAGAGAGAGAGAGAGAGAGAAAAGAAAGAGAGAGAGAGAGAGAGAGAGAGAGAGAATAAAATGAGAAAGAGAGAGAGAGAGAGAGAGAAAAGAAAGAGAGAGAGAGAGAGAGAGAAAATAGAAAGAGAGAGAAAGAAATAGAGAGAAAGAGAGAGAGAGAGAAAGAAAGAGAGAGAGAGAGAAAGAAAAAAAGAGAAAAAGAAAGAGAGAGAAAGAGAGAGACAGAAAGAGAGAGAAAGAAAAAAAGAGAAAAAGAAAGAGAGAGAAAGAATAAAAAGAGAGAGAGAGAGAGAGAGAGAAAGAGAGAGAGAGAGAGAGAGAGAGAATAGAAAGAGAGAGAGAGAGAGAGAGAGAGAGAGAGAATAGAAAGAGAGAGAAAGAAAAAAAGAGAAAAAGAAAGAGAGAGAAAGAATAAAAAGAGAGCGAGAGAGAAAGAGAGAGAGAGAGAGAATAGAAAGAGAGAGAGAGAGAGAATAGAAAGAGAGAGAGAGAAAATAGAAAGAGAGAGAGAGAAAGAAAGAGAGAGACAGAAAGAGAGAGAAAGAAAAAAGAGAAAAAGAAAGAGAGAGAAAGAATAAAAAGAGAGAGAGATAGAGATAGAGAGAAAGAGAAACAAAGAGAGAGAAAGAAAGAAAGAAAGAAAGAAAGAAAGAAAGAAAGAAAGAAAGAAAGAAAGAAAGCGAGAGAGAAAGAAAGAAAGAGAGAGAAAGAACAGAGCAGGGTGGAGGAAAGGAGGGGGAAGGGTGGGTGGTGTACCTCCTTTGATTAGTTCAGATACTGTATGTGTATAATCGCAGCTTCAGCCACTCTGTATTTTTTCAGCAAAGCAGTTAAAGGTAGCCTGGTACACATGAGATAAGGAAACTATGAAACTACTACCAGCTTGTAAATGTTATGCATTTTTAAAGATTAAAAATGTTAATTTCTTTTTTTTGGAAAGAGGGAGAATGAAGAAAATAAAGAGAGAAGAAAAGGGGGCATTATAGAGTGATGAAGTTTGGAATATTCGGGACTCTGGGTTGGAGGAACAATGGCGGTGTTGATACAAACATTTGTGATGATAAAGACTCTGGGAGTAATGTCAGGAATGTCTCCTCGGAGGCTCGGCATACACGGCAGAGTTTACTTTGGGCGCTGTAATGACAGGAATGGGGCAATGACAGCGCAGCCACATCGGCACGCCGCCCTGACTTGTCCCTTCAGAGACATAATAGAATTTAATTCCTAAATGATTTATTTACACGGAGCTTTATCTCCACGCTCTACAGACACCAGGTTTGCATGCAACCATCTCCCTGTATTGTCTCGTTGACAGAAAAATTGGGAATCTGCATAGCAGACCTAATCTGCTGCTAATGGTGCACCCGGTACAAATAAAGAGAACCTGTCATGCAGGGCTGTCTTTAATATTGATTGGACCCTGGGCAAATATTTTCTTGGGCCCTCCAAAATCCACTTATAACCTATTTGCAGGCAGTGCGGGCTCAAGGGGCAGCTGCTTTGGGCCCCACAACAATGACTGGGCCCCTTTTGCCCTGTGTTAAAGATGTCCATGCTGTGGTGGCAAAAACACCAAAAGTTTCCTGGACCTTTAATTCCTAAACCATGGACATGGTTATGTAGTTGCTCCCCCACCCCATTTTTCTGAGGAGGCTTTCCACAAGATTTTGGAGGGTGTCTGTAGGCAGTGCCAGCACAAGGTCATTCAGAGCCCAGGGCGAATATGCCAAATTGCACCCCCACCCATGATGTATGATCATTATGTGTCAGCAAAAGTCCCCCCCCCCCCCCAAAAAAAAAAAAAAAAAAAAAAAGATCAATCACTAATACGCCTTAGAAAATTCCCCCTCTTCCCAGTACGAATCCACACCCATGCTGAAATCCCCCCCAAGCACAAATATTTGCCCCCCCCCCATTCCATCCCACACAAATCCCCTCTCTCTCTCCATATGCCCCTAACACAAACCCCCCTCCCAAAAAAAATCACCCCTCCTAGTATAAATCCTCTACCCTCCACACTAAATCCCCCCCCCCCTTTCCAGCACAAATTCCCCTTCGCCATTCTAGCACAATTCCCACCCAGAAATTTCCCCTCCTAACACAAATACCCCCAATCATCCCAACTAGCACAAATTACACCCGCCACCCCACCCCAAAAAAAAGAAAAAAAAAAAGTCCCCTACACCATTTTACTTTTACAGCACAAACCCCCCAAATCCCCCCTGCTAGCACAAATTCTCTCCCCCCAGAAAACAAATTTCCCCCAAATCTCCACTTCTAGCACCCCTCCCCATATTTGCCCTCCTAGAACAATTCATAGCCCCTGCTGCCCCCAAATCCCCTTCTCAACACAAATCTCCCCCCAGGTTCCTTGTGGTGCCCCCCCTACCTCACATGATACCACAGTGTCCAGGGCAGCCGACCCTCCTGCCCACCCCTTGTCCCGGCCCTTGTCTGTAGGCCATACATTTGTGAGGTCAGGTACGGATGATAAATGAGAAGAAAGAAACAGAAAGCAATCGATTCAAGCTGTTCCTTTGCATCTTTGGATGGAGTTGCCATTTAGGTGACAACACCTCTTACCTTGACAGCTTTTTCCATCCTCCTTCAGCGTTTGGCCCTCTGGACACTTGCAGTAGAAACTTCCGATGGTATTGCAGCACTGCACCTCACATCCTCCGTTTGCCGTCTCGCACTCATTAACATCTGAAAGTCAAAATGGAAACTGCGTAAAGCTAGGAAGCAAACATTAACGCCGTCTCCAAATAAAACATTTAACGTAGAGGTAAATCCTCACTGACCACTTGTAGTCTCCATCAAAAGCCTGTGTGACAGGGTGACAACGCAGAGGGACAACCTGGAGAGAGGGGCAGGGAGTTGTCACCCTATAACAGGAAGTGCATAGCTGCCAACTGTCCCGTTTTTGCCGGGACAGTCCCGGAAAATAGGACCCTGTCCTGGGTAATTTACTCTGCTACTTTGGCCTTAAGTTTGAAATTCCCTTTTCAATTTCCTGTAATTCTCTCTTTATTGAGTAGACCCTAAAATCTGATGATAAGTAGGCGGAGATTAATTATGCGGAGTGGGTGGAGCTTCAGGGAAGTGGGTGTGGTAAGTAATTGATAGCTGTCCTGCAAAGTGTCCCTGGAATTGTTTTTCAAATGTTGGGAACTATGGAAGTGTATAAGCAAGGACCTTCATGGCAGGATCCCAAAGTATTTTTTAAACATTTTTTAAACAATGAAAGTTGCCGATTTCAGAAGGCTGAAAAATACTTTTAACCACTTTTAAGACCGGAAGATTTTCCCCCTTAATGACCAGGCCCTATTTTGGGATTCGGCACTGCGTTATTTTAACGGACAATTGCGCGGTCGTGCGACGCTGTATCCAAACGAAATTTGCGTCCTTTTTTTCCCACAAACAGAGCTTTCTTTTGGGGGTATTTGATCACCTGCGCAATTTTTATTTTTTGCGTTATAAACAAAAAAATAGGGACAATTTTGAAAAAAAAACAATAATTTTTCACATTCTGCTATATGACATTCCCCCCCCCCCCCACCCCAAAAATGTAAAAATCAAACATTTTTAACATTTTAGGCCAATTTGTTTTCTGCTACATATTTTTGGTAAAAACAAAAAAATCGCAATAAGCGTATTTTGATTGGTTTGCGCAAAAGTTATCGCGTCTACAAACTAGGGGAAAGATTTATGCCATGTTTATTGTTTTTTTTTACTAATAATGGCGGCGATCTGCGATTTTTAGCGGAATGCGACATTGCGGCGGACAGATCAGACCCCTAACTGACATTTTTGACACTTTTGGGGGGACCAGTGACATTACTACAGTAATCAGTGCTAAAAAATATGCACTGCTACTGTAATAATGACACTGGCAGGGAAGGGGTTAACAGTATAGGTGATCAAGGGGTTAAATGTGACCCTAGGGGTGTGATCTTAACTGTGGGGGGCGTGGCTTCTGAGATGACCACAGAGACCTGTGATCCTACATAGAAGGATCACATGAGCTCTGTGATCATTTCAGGGAGAAGGACGGTTGGATGTGTTTACAACAGCTGACCGTTCTTCTCTCTCAGCGGGGAGCGATCGCGGGTGTCAGGCGGCAATCGGAGCCACTTGACACAGGCATCGGCTTCCCCGCTGATGATCGGGGGCGGGAGCACGCCATTGGTGGTGCGTGCTCGCCCCCTAGCTCCTCCCAGGCGAGCGACGTTTTGCCTGTACAAGCCACCCTGCCGCAGTAAATACCAGACATGGGAGTAAGTCACACATGTGCAAGTCACAAGCAAGTCTCAAGTCTTAACCTTCAAGTCTCAAGCAAGTCCCAAGTTACTGTGGCGACAAGCAAGCAAGTCAAGTCGAGTCCCTGCTAGAAGTCAAGCAAGTCAAGTCAAGTCCTTTATTTTGGTCAAGTCACGAATCAAGTCAAAATACTGATCTACCCCAATTTTCACCTTTAATAAAAGTCAGTGGTCAGGAAAGGTTTTGTTTAATTTTCAACATTAACAAAACTGCTCAGAGCTTTTTTCTTGGCATATTAAAGAAACACTTTAAATGCCCAAACAGCTCAAAATCCTTCGTCCGGCCATGTTTCAACACCACAGTCACTAAAAACATGTTAAAGTGGAGTTAAAGCCGTATTTGTGAAAAAAAAAGGACATCAATTGTATTTGGGTACAGCGTCGCACGACCGCGCAATTGTCAGTTAAAGTTACGCAGTGCCGAATTGCAAAATATGGCCTGGTCATTAAGGGGGGTAAATCTTCCAGTCCAGAAGTGGTTAAGAGAGTGAAGTTCCAGGTGGAACATATCTGAAAAATGATGCTGTTGCTGTATAATGTGACACGCCAGGAATGTATTTTAGCAGACTTGTAATGTTACTCGAAGGTCTACTTTGTTCTTCTGAAACCATCGGTAATGTTTCAGATTTAATAGTGGTGAAAAAAAAAAAAAAACCTTCAACCCTGAAATGGAAACTTCTGTGAAACCCCAAGAGGTTTTCGACATTATCTCCTGACTGCATGGTGACTTCTTGGAGTGGACAATTCCTGATGGACATGTTGGAATGGTTTGTGATAAGCAGGAGACGAGGGCAGTGGAAACAGATGACTTCCCCCTGCATCCAGCTGTTCAGGAGGAGAGAGGCTGAAACTGTGCCGAGAGAAACATCTGGCGTGTCAAAAAATCTTGAATACGCTCCTCTTGGTTCGGGAGCCAGGTGAGAGCAGATATAGACTATGACTTCATGCGTTTGGACATCGCTTGGATTCCATTCATAACTATTCCATTTGTTGTAGATCAAGTAAAACCTGAGTGTTTCAAAACAAGGAGAGGATGCAGAATGCGTAAGCAGATGTTCCCGTCGGTGTATGCCAACCTCAACCTTTTCCCATAAAAGTCACTCGGCCTCCTCCCTTCTATCAGGACCCAGTTCTGAACCTGCAACCCCTGACTATGTCTGTTCTTGCTGAGCCACCTGGGATGGTCGAAAACTCCCTGGACAATTCCTTGAATGACCTTGCCTTGATTGTTGAACCTTGATTCCCTTTCTCCTCCCATGAACTTGCTATTTTAACCATTCCTTTGCACTTCCAGATGAAAAATGCGTAAGCAGATGTTCCCATCGGTGTATATGCTATGTCAAAACGATATGACAACCTCAACCTTTTCCCATAAAAGTCACTCGGCCTCCTCCCTTCTCTACCTTCTATCAGGACCTAGTTCTGAACCTGCAACCCCTGACGATGTCTGTTCTTGCTGAGCCACCTGGGATGGTCGAAAACTCCCTGGACAATTCCTTGAATGACCTTGCCTTGATTGTTGAACCTTGATTCCCTTTCTCCTCCCATTAACTTCCTATTTTAACCATTTCTTTGCACTTCCAGATGAAAAATGCGTAAGCAGATGTTCCCATCGGTGTATATGCTATGTCAAAAAGATATGACAACCTCAACCTTTTCCCATAAAAGTCACCTTTGGCCTCCTCCCTCTTCTACCTTCTGCCAGGACCCGGGTCTGAACCTGCAACCTCTGACAATTTCTTGAACAAACTTTCCTTGCGTCTTGTCTCTCATGAGCTTTGAACCCTTTCTCTCCTTCCATGAACTTCCGACCCGGTTCTGAACCTGCAACCCCTGACGATGTCTGTTCTTGCTGAGCCACCTGGAATGCTCGAGAACTCCCTGGACAATTCCTTGAACGACCTTGCCTTGATTGTTGAACCTTGATTCCCTTTCTCCTCCCATGAACTTGCTATTTTAACCATTCCTTTGCACTTCCAGATGAAAAATGCGTAAGCAGATGTTCCCATCGGTGTATATGCTATGTCAAAACGATATGACAACCTCAACCTTTTCCCATTAAAGTCACTCGGCCTCCTCCCTTCTCTACCTTCTATCAGGACCCAGTTCTGAACCTGCAACCCCTGACGATGTCTGTTCTTGCTGAGCCACCTGGGATGGTCGAAAACTCCCTGGACAATTCCTTGAATGACCTTGCCTTGATTGTTGAACCTTGATTCCCTTTCTCCTCCCATTAACTTCCTATTTTAACCATTTCTTTGCACTTCCAGATGAAAAATGCGTAAGCAGATGTTCCCATCGGTGTATATGCTATGTCAAAAAGATATGACAACCTCAACCTTTTCCCATAAAAGTCACCTTTGGCCTCCTCCCTCTTCTACCTTCTGCCAGGACCCGGGTCTGAACCTGCAACCTCTGACAATTTCTTGAACAACCTTTCCTTGTGTCTTGTCTCTCATGAGCTTTGAACCCTTTTTCTCCTCCCATGAACTTCCGACCTGGTTCTGAACCTGCAACCCCTGACGATGTCTGTTCTTGCTGAGCCACCTGGAATGCTCAAGAACTCCCTGGACAATTCCTTGAACGACCTTGCCTTGATTGTTGAACCTTGATTCCTTTTCTCCTCCCATGAACTTCCTATTTTAGTCATGCCTCTGCACTTCCAGATGCAGAATATATAAGCTGATGTTCCCATCGGTGTACACACCATGTCAAAACAATATAACAACCTCCACCTTTTCCCATAAAAGTCACCCTTGGTGTCTTCCCTCTTCTAGCTTCTGCCAGGACCAAGGTCTGAACCTGCAACCTCTGACAATTTCTCTTCTTGCTCAGCCACCTGGGATGCTGGGCATCTCACTGGACAATTCATTGAAAGACCTTGCCTTGAAGCTTGTTTCTCTTGAACCTTGAACCATCAAATCTGACAAATCTGCAGCAACTGCGTGATGCTATCATGTCACTATGGAGCAAAATCTCTGAAGAACGTTTCCAACACCTTATTGAATCTTTGCCATGAAGAATGAAGGCAGTTCTGAAGGCCAAAGAGGGTCCAACCCGGTACTAGCAAGGTGTACCTAATAAAGTGGCCGGTGAGTGTATACACCAGAACTTTTAAAATGGCTTAAAAGCAACAATGTATAAGCTAGAGTAGCCCTTTATTGCATTGCCACAGCAAAATCTTTTGAGTTTCATGTCTTTTGAATCTCCCCCATTACATCCCCGGCATTTTCCACTTTGGTGCCCTTGTGGGCAATTCATTTATACAAACAGTCTGAAAAGCTATTAGCATTGTCCATTAACGATTCGCAGTCTGCGCGCAGTTCAGGGGACAGGCACTGCGCCGGTCGGCGTTTGGATTAAACTCGTGTTTGTCTCATTACTTCCCGAGCAAAAATTACCCGGCAGAAGATCTTCCAAGCTCCTTTTGTATTGCGGGTAATTACGGCGGGCTGCCGATCGTTCTTTCATGAGAAATTACGGGTGTCCCTTTCGTGACCTGCGCGCGCTTTTAATTCCCCCCCCCCCCACCCTTAGAATGTCCGGACTAAACCTGAGAATGTTAAGATCTCATAATGAGCCCATTACATCGATGGATGGACAAGTCTAATTACTGCACTAAATAGGTAGCACACTAAATTGCCGAAGTTATTTGCAAACTATGGCGAGCGCGGTCCTTGAGGGTTCCATTGTTCGGAGGAAGGGGGAGCGCATATCTGAAGACGCAGCCACCCTCCCTATAAGAAAGACACTCTACCTCTAAGGAGAATAGAAACTCACAATGAAGAAACAACTGCAGAACATACTTAACTGCTTAGGCTGCATTCATAGCGAACGCGTTTCGTCCATAACTAAAGCCTGACTGCCGAAACTGCCAAAATTGCCTAAGTTATTTGAAAACTATGGGGAGCGCGGTCTTTGAGGGTTCCATTGTTAGGAGGAAGGGGGAGGGCATATCTGAAGACGCAGCCCCCCCTATAAGAAAGACACTCTACGTCTAAGCAGAATAGAAACTCACAATGAAGAATCAACTGCAGAACATACTTACCTGTTTAGGCTGCATTCACAGCGAACACGTTTCATCCGTAAGAAAAGCCTGACTGCCGAAACGCGTTGGGGTCCATGTACTGCATTTGACCCTGCAGCCAATAAAGTATTTTATATATGGATGTCACTGAGCTGCCGGCTTGGTCTTACCTTTAAACGTTACCCAATTGCCGGGATTATGGCTGCAGCCAGATGCACTAGCCCTGATATTTTTTTATCCCTTTCCTATAAAAGTGATCCCAGCAGCGGATTCGCCACAAGATCACTTTTAGAAGGGGCGGGAGAGGTGCCCCCCCACCACCACCACCACCGGGCTAAGGTTACCAATTGCTGAGCCCAGGAAGCATCTGGTGTCGGCGTGGTTTTACAATGGGAATAAGCGATGGCCATCGCTCATCTCTATGGCCTTGGAGGACCGGAGCAATGCCAACGTCGCTTCCGGTTCTCAGGCCGTGTAAACATTATTTTTTTTTTTCTTAAAGCAAAAGTAAATAGAATGGAACTGCAAGCTCAATATGCTTTTTTTGCGCGTTTACAGAACGCTTAGGTGTGGATGCAGTTGATGTAAAGTAATTCGTTAAAATCTTATATAAGCTTTTATACTTTAAATGCAATTTAAGGGTGCGTTTACACCGTGCAGGTGTGACAAAGCGCACGCGCATTCCCGAGCGTCGCGTGTAGGGCAGCCTATCAATTTAAATTGGGTGAACAAAGCGCAAAAGAAGCTTGAACATTTTGCTAATTTTTTAACTGCACGTTTTTAGGCCTTTAACGAACGTCTGCTTACGGCGTTTGCGGTGCCATTTACATTAAACTGCGCTGCAAGTGCGACACCCTTTTTTTTTTGCGCATTTACAGAGCACTTAGGTGTGAATGCAGTTGATGTAAACTCATTTGCTAGAACTTCATATAAGCTTTTACACGTTGATGCCATAAAAGACTGCGTTCACATTATGGAGGTGCTACAAAGCGCACGTGCATTCCCAAGGGTTGCGTGTGTAGGGCAGCCTATCCATTTTAATTGGGTGACCTATGCGCAAAAGAAGCTTATGGACCCTTTTGGATGTTTTGTGCAGTATTTTTTACTGCATGGTTTCAGGCCTTTGTTTTGCGTTTTAATGAGAGTCTGCTTGCTGCGTTTGGAGCGCCATTAACAATTAATTGCACTGCGAGTGCGACACCTGTATTTTTGCGTTTTTTTGGAGCGCCCAAGTATGAATGCAGTTGATGTAAACTAATTTGCTAAACAAGCTTTTACACGTTGATGCCATTTATAGGTTCCTTTCACATTATGCAGGTGCGAAAAAGCGGACGCGCATCCCGAGCAGTGCGTGTAGGGCAGCCTATCTATTTCAATTGGCTGTCCTATGCGCAAAAGAAGTTTATGTACCCCTTTTGAACATTTTGCGTGTTTCTTTGACTGCATGGTTTCATGCCTTTGTCTTGCATTTTAATGAGCGTCTGCTTACTGAGTTTGGGGCGCCATTAACAAATGGCACTGCAAGCACGACACGTGTTTTTTTTTTGCGCATTTACGTAACGCTTAGGTGTGAATACAGTTGATGTAAACTCATTCGCGAAAATCTCATATAAGCTTTTACATGTTGATGCCATTTAAGGCTGCGTTCACAGCGTGCAGGTGCGACAAAGTGCACCCACATTCCCGAGCGTCACGTGTAGGGCAGCCTATTAATTTCAATTGAGTGACCTATGCGCAAAAGAAGCTTATGTACCCTTTAGACGGTTTGCCTATTTTTTTACCGCACGTTTTCACACCTTTGCCTTGCGTTTTAACGAGCGCCTGCTTACTGCGTTTGCAGTGCCATTAACCATAAATGACCATAAAGCACAACACAATTTTTTTGCGCATTTACGAAATGATTAGGTGTGAATGCAGTTGATGTAAACTCATTCGCTATATCTATAAGCTTTTATACATTAATGCCATTTAAGGCTGCGTTCAGTGTGCAGGTGCGACAAAGCGCATGCGCATTACTGAGCGTCACGTGTAGGGAAGCCTGTTCTTTTTAATTGGGTGATCTATGCGCAAATAAGCACATTTTCACGCCTTTGTCTTGCGTATTAACAAGCGCCTGCTTGCTGCATTTGGGGCGCCATTAACAACGAATAGCACTTCATGTGTGACATGCATTTTTTTTGGTGCCCCGTGTGAGGAATTCATGAAATGCTTTTTTTTTTTTTTTTTTTTTTGGTGCCCCGTGTGAGGAATGAATGGCATGCTTTTTTTTGCGCATTTACAGAACGCTTAGGTGTGAATGCAGTTGATGTAAATTAATTTGCTAAAATCTCATATAAGCTTTTACACATTAATGCAGTTTAAGACTGCATTCACAGCGTGTAGGTGCGACAAAGCGCATGCGCATTACCGAGCACCTTGTGTAGGGCAGCCTTTCCATTTCAATTGGCTGACCTATGCGCAAAAGAAGCTTATGTACCCTTTTGGATGTTTTGCGCATTTTTTTAACCACACATTTTGACACCTTTGTCTTGCATTTCAACAAGCGCTGGCTTTCTGCATTTGCAGGGCCATTAACAATAAATGGCACTGCGAGCACGACACATGCTTTTTTGCGCATTTACTGAACACTTAGGTGTGAATGCAGTTTATAAAAACTCATTCGCTAAAATCTCATATAATCTTTTACACGTTGAAGCCATTTGAGTCTCTGTTCAGACCATGCGGGTGCGGCGGGGTGCGATTCCGTGTGTTTTCCCACACGTCTCATACAGGGGAAGCCCATTCATTTCAATGGGCTGCCCTACGTGCGATAAATGCGCAAAGGAAGTCCCTGCCCTTTTTGCAAAATCACACCTAACTGAACCACATGGTGTGCATGAATACGCACGTGTTAGCAGATGCGTGCAGGTTTCATTAGGAATGAATTAATTGTTCTGTTCTTGTTGGAAAAAAATTGCAAAATGGGAATGTTGCCTTAAAAGTCATTTTCAATATTTTAAAATATATAAAAATAATATATATAAATAATATAAAATAATATTCCCTGGAGATCCTGCCATGGAGGTCCTTGCTGAAGGACTTCCTGTTATAGAGTGACAACGCTCTGTCCCCACCTCCCAATCGCCCCCCCTGTGTTGTCACCCTGTCACAGGGGCTCATGATGAAGGCCACATGTTGATGTTTTAACACGCATCATACAGACAGAGGAATGTTGGCCAGGAATACAACTCTGGCAGAGGAGCTCCATAACTTTCCAGGACTCGTCAGAACACTGGAAGCCATCGCACCTCATGTGCATGACATGACAGCTCCAACTTATCAGATCCACCGTTCCAAATGTTCCACAGATGTTCATGATTCCGCTAAGCCCAAGAGGACCTGTCATCTGAACCAAGGGGCAGTCCACTAAGTCCAAGAGGACCTGTTATCTGAACATTTCCGATACGTCTCAGAGGACCTGTCATCTGAACCAAGAGGCAGTTCCGCTAAGTCCAAGAGGACTTGTTATCTGAACATTTCCAATACGTCTCAGAGGACCTGTCATCTGAACCAAGGGGTAGTTCTTGTAAGCCCAAGAGGACCTCTCATCTGAACCAAGAGGCAGTTCCACTAAGCCCAAGAAAACCTGTCATCTGAACCAAGAGGCAGTTCCGATACGTCCAAGAGGACCTGTCATCTGAACCAAGAGGCGCTTCCACTAAACCCAAGAGGACCTGTCATCTGAACCAAGAGGCGCTTCCACTAAACCCAAGAGGACCTGTCATCTGAACCAAGAGGCAGTTCCACTAAGTCCGAGAGGGCCTATCTTCTGAACCAAGAGGCAGTTCCACTAAGTCCAAGAAAACCTGTCATCTGAACCAAGAGGAATTTCCGATAGGTCCAAGAGGACCTGTTATCTGAACTAGGAGGCAATTCTGCTAAGCCCAATAGGAACTGTCATCTAAACCAAAAGGCAAGTCTGCTAAGCCCAAGAGGACCTGTCATCTGAACCAAGAGGCAGTTCTGCTAAGCCTAAGAGGATCTGTCATCTGAACCAAGAGGCAGTTCCGATACGTCCAAGAGGACCTGTCGTCTGAACCAAGAGGCAGTTCTGCTAAGTCCAAGAGGACCTGTCATCTAAACCAAGAGGCAGTTCTGCTAAGCCCAGGAGGACCTGTCATCTGAACCAAGAGGCAGTTCCATTAAGCCCAAAAGAACCTGTCATCTAAACCAAGTGGCAGTCTTACTAAGCCCAAGAGGACCTGTCATCTAAACGAAGAGGCAGTTCCGCTAAGCCCAAGTGGGCCTGTCATCTGAACCAAGACGCAGTTCCACTAAGCCCAAGAGGACCTTTCATCTGAACTAAGAGGCATCTGAACTAAGAGGCAGTTCTGCTAAGCCCAAGAGGACCTGTCATCTGAACCTAATGGAAGTTCGCTAAGCCCAAGAGGACCTTTCATCTGAACCTAATGGAAGTTCGCTAAGCCCAAGAGGACCTGTCATCTGAACCTAATGGAAGTTCGCTAAGCCCAAGAGGATCTGTCATCTAAACCAAGAGGCAGTTCTGCTTAGCCCAAGAGGACCTGTCATCTGAACCAAGAGGCAGGGCCACGAAGCCCAAGAGGACCTGTCATCTGAACCAAGAGGCAGTGCCACGAAGCCCAAGAGGACCTGTCATCTGAACCAAGAGGCAGTTAGGGATGTCTAAAATAGTAGCAGCTTTGTAAAAATATGGATAAAGCATATCTAAACCCAACAACAACAACTGAATATTTTGCAGCTTACCAGTCCTTACACGTGGTGGCTGCATTCATTTTCTTTTTTGAAGCTAGAAATTTTTCAGCAACTACAGAGAATACCTGTTGATTCTGCCAGAAATGCAGCACCCAGTAAAATCCTCATCCCATCAATCCACCATGTAATAGAGATGAACAAAGGCAGACATGTTTGAAGTCCAGCCTGGACATAGATCCCTCCAAAGATACAGTGGAGGAATGAGTATAGACATTAACGGAGAGGCACCGTGTTACTGTCAGGTCAGGATCACTTAATGAAAATAATAGGGAATAAAAATGAATGCAGCCACCACTGTCTAAAAGCTGGAGTTCCGCTTTAGCCATGTGTAAGCTCTGGGATTTGGAAGGAGGAAATGGAGGAGCAAATCTAAGTATTGGTAGAGGAATGGTCAAAATAGAGGTTCTTCTAAAACAATTAAAATGAAACTTTCTACCAAATGGAGTTTCTTTTTAAAAAGCTGCTGACATGAAGAAAGTTGGGGGTCTTCTGACCCCTATGATAAAAGCGCCATCTAGTGGCATAAAAAAATATATACATGACAATGCTAAGTTTCTGCAAAACGCTGGCGAACCCCAGACTTTTTTTCCCCCCAGGTCTACTGTTCTTATCATGGTGACCAATTATCCACAATTTGTAAATCTGGCCAGAAACAAGGAGATCTCAAAGCACCTAAAGCAGAAAAAGTGACCGTATGCATGCGAATACCTTTCTCAATTAAAGCCCTTCTCCGGAAAATAAAAAGGATCCTTTGTAGTAGAGCTGCAAGGTCAAATTCTTAGTTAGATCTAGGGGAAAAGAGATCTGCTTTCTCAATCTTTTGCACTGCAAGACCAGTCCCGGAAGCATCTTCTCTCCCACGCTTTAGTTGTCTAAAGTCCCGACGTCATCAAGACCAATGCAGGCTCCATAGCTCCACCTTGGATGTGATGGTGTAGAGCAGGGGTATGCAAACTGTGGCCCTCCAGCTGTTGCAGAACTACAAGTCCCATGAGGCATAGCAAGACTCTGACAGCCGCAAGCATGACACCCAGAGGCAGAGGTATGATGAGAGTTGTAGTTTTGCAACAGCTGGAGGGCCACAGTTTGCATACCTCTGGTGTGGAGGGACCGTGCCCCCAATGGAGCATGGAAGAGCGCCATCTGCTGGGGGAGCAGAGAATCAGGAAGTGCTTTTACTCTCCCCTGGACTAAAAAAGCAGGTAGCCCTTGCAGTGCAGGCGCAGCCCCACCACAAGGGGGGAATGAAACATTTCCCAGAGCTTTAAAGCTGATCTCAAGCCTTCCCTTCAGTCTTGTACACTACAGTTTCCAAATTAACTTTTTCCATTTTCATTACATACTCATACAAATGTTTTATGAACAGCCTCCTTAGTATTACCCCAAAATTCCCCAATATTGTTTCCAATAGAATCGTTCTGAAATACATAAGTGAGAAAATATACTGCATTCTGGCCACTAGATGGAGCTGATGATATAGGAAATAATTTAATAAAAAATGAATGTTTTGGCCAACTTGCACTAATGATTCTCACATGTGGCAAACAAATGTTTTATAAATAGCCACCTTAGTATTACCCCAAAAATCCACCATACTTTTTACTAATAAATAAATTAATTGTATGACAGCTCTATCTAGTGGCCACATTCAGTTTAGCTTTCTGAATTACACCAGTGAGAAAATATACAGCATTCTGGCCACTAGATGGAGCTGATGATATAGGAAATAATTTGATAAAAAAAATAGGTGTTTTGTCCAACTTGCACGAACGATTCTCACATGTGGCAAACAAATGTTTTATAAATGGCCACCTTAGTATTACCCCAAAAATTCCCCATGTTTTTTACTAATAAATGAATTCATTTTATCACAGCTCCATCTAGTGGCCAAATGCAGTTTAGCTTTCTGAATTATACCAGTGAGAAAATGTACTGCATTCTGGCCACTAGATGGAGCTGATGACATAGGAAATAATATCATAAAAAGTTGATGTTTTGGCCAACTTGCACGAATGATTCTCACATGTGGCAAACAAATGTTTTATAAATAGCCACCATAGAATTACCCCAAAAATTCCCCATACTTTTTACTAGTAAATAAATTCCTTTATTGACAGCTCCATCTTGTGGCCACATGCAGTTTATCTTTCTGAATTACACCAGTGAGAAAATATACTGCATTCTGGCCACTAGATGGCGCTGATGATAAAGAAATGAATTTATTAAAAAATTTATGTATTTCAGAAAGCTATACTGAATTTTGGCCACTAGATGGAGCTGAAAATATAGGAATTATTCTATTAGAAAGAATATGGGAACATATCAGCCAACATGCACTAATGCTTCTGACATTCGGCCAATGAATGTTTTATAAATAACCAACTTAGTATTACCCGAAATTTCCCCGTATTTACTCTAATAGCTTATTTAAATTATTGTCAGCTCAACATGCAGTAAATCTTTCTGGAATACATCCCTGAGAAAATATACTCCATTCTGGCCACTAGATGGAGTTGATGATATAGAAATTATTTTTTTTTTTCAAAAAATGGATGTATTTCAGAAAGCTATACTGAATTTTAGACACTAGATGGAGCTGATGATACTGGAGTTAATCTAATAAAAATGAATGTATTTCAGAAATCTATACTACATTTTGGCCACTAGATGGAGCTGAAAATATAGGAATTATTCTATTAGAAAGAATATGGGAACATATCAGCCAATATGCACTAATGCTTCTGACATTCGGCCAATCAATGTTTTATAAATAACCAACTTAGTATTACCCGAAATCTCCCCGTATTTTCTCTAATAGCTTAATTCAATTATTGTCAGCTCAACATGCAGTAAATCTTTCTGAAATACATCCCTGAGAAAATATACTCAATTCTGGCCACTAGATGGAGCTGAAAATATACTAATTACTTTATGAAAAAAATTTAAGTTTTGGCCAACTTGCACAAATTATATGTGGCCAACAAATGTTTTATAAATAGCCTCCTTAATATTACTCCAAAATTTCCCAATTTTGTTTCCAATAGATTAGTTCTGAAGCTTTCTGAAATACATTAGTGAGAAACTATACTTAATTCTGGCCACAAGATGGAGCTGGTAATTTAGATATTAACCGGCATAGCCCTACATCGGTCTTGCGCGTGGTGCTGGAGGGCGAGCTAGGCACTAGGCAGCGGGGATGCAGATGTATGGGGCCAGTGGCCGCGATTGCCGCCGGGCTCGCCGCTGAGAGAGAAGGACGGTCATCTGTTGTAAACACAGCCGAC